>NC_133232.1:29919814-30202314 GCF_040436345.1 Pagrus major | reverse complement strand
ATCACCAGGGTACTGAATGCTATTTGAGTCCCACGGTCACACAGCGTAGGTGCCTAAATGGACGTTTATCTTTGAACAAGTTTGTTTTCTTCTTCGTACGCTGCCACAGAAGGTAATCATGCTAAGAGTGGTCATTTATGAACTGCAGGCGTCTGTGTAGGTTCAGATTGTGTGCATGCACAAAAACAGACCACGACATCACCTGCAGTATTTTTTAACACAATTAAACTATTTTCCCCTCCTGCAGATGGTGAGACAGCTTAGAGTGAGACAGTCAGAGAGACATAATGCAGAACTAGAAGCGCTGTCCTTGGTCCTGAGAAGCCACACAGCAGCTCACTCACTGCCTCCACACACACACACACACACACACACACACACACACACACACACACACACACACACACAATGGCTGTCCATGGTGCTGGATAACAGCACATTTCTGAAAGACTTTTTTATCGCCTGCATGCTGGCGGACAGTGAGCAGTATTTTATCAGAACTTTATCCTCCCTCCTTGTGGACACGTTTATGGCTGCCACTCTGCAGTCTACATGTTTGTGGACTGCTTGCTGTTCAGTTTCAGTCCTTAATACTAAAAGGCCACAGGTCCTATTCACACTGCTTAGAAGCTAAAGTGTACTGAGTGTTTGTTTGATCTTGTGTTTCAGGAAACATATTTCCCCAGCGTGTGATGGGATAAAACGTGCTGCTTTTGCTGTTTCCTACATTTGCTCCGGCTCATCCACTGTGTCCTGTTTTTCTCTTTTCTGTGTTTGTTTGTATGCATACGTGTGTGTGTGTGTGTGTGTGTGTGTGTGTGTGTGTATATCTACAGATTGGCAGAAATGGAGAGTCAGAATTGTTCATTCTTCACGGATAGCCTGTCTCCTGATGAAAGTCTGTGAGTATGCTGCCACCCCCACACTAACAACTCCCTCATCACAACCACAGCCTTTCACTGGGATTATGTGTGTGTTTTGTGTGTGTGTGTGTGTACACTGTGTCCCCTTGATACCGTGACTGCTTCTGTGTTTACGTGTGTTTCGACTGTTCGGGACAGAGTGGGTAATCGCATAAATAATCAGCCACATAATGAAAATGACCCACAGCGAGCAGCGTGCACACAGTCCCCCTTCATCACGCCTGCTGTGATTGAAGTCTTTGGCTGTGGGTAGATACACAAAGCCCCGCTGAGGAGAGAGAGCCATGTGTGTGTGTGTGTGTGTGTGTGTGTGTGTTTGTAGAAGCTGGCTGAGTTGCGGGGCAGTGGCGAGGTTACAGCTGTGAGAGGAATGAGGGATGTTTGATGTGAATGAGGCAGCCAATACGGTGAGTGTGAAAAGCTGAGAAAGGGCCACATGGACGGAGGGGTTAGGGTCGTTTGAGGTCATGTGTTTGTGTGTGTCTACGTCTTATTTTTGTTGTCCACATCTATGTGGGCTGTTGATGTCGTCTCTATCTTCTCCGAGAGGGTGCACCTTTTTTTGTTTTTTTATCCAGCTTTAAAGTCAAGGTTGCACGCCCAGCAGCTCTGTGCAAAAGTGTTGTCTGGTCTGTTAGAGATCCAGATGTGTGTGTCTGGGTCTGCTCATTATTTCTTTTCAGACGTGTTTTATGTGTGTGCGCTCTGAGATGAGGCTGTGATTGACACCACATTAAAAGCTAGTTTTAGGCTATGACAAGACTTCACTACTTTTCAAGCAGTGCAACACTTTTTCCCACTGACACCTGTGCTTCTTAAGCCTGCTGCAAATGTCTTTGTTGCCATGTGCATGTAACCGGTTTCTAGTTGGGTGGAGCTTTGTCACAAAAATATGTAGTGCATGCACACATAGTGTTTGCATCTGTGTATGAGAGTGTGTTTGTATGCATGACACTTCACTTCTGCCCCTTGTGTGCAGCGCTGCTGTATTCTGCTCCTGTGCCCTTGTATTTCGTTGTTTTTGTTCTGCGAGCCCGTCCGTCTGTCTGTCAGTGATGCTCTGTATTTCCTGCTTCATGGCTCTGTACATGCCGCTGTGCTATCTGTGCCTCCAGCTGGTGTTTGGCTGGCATCACACTGTTTCCTGTCCTGAAACATGCTGCCTGTGTGTGTGTAGCCTTTGCCCTGCAGCTGTGCGCATTGATCCGGGTTCACTGGTGCTGCTCATCACCACGAAATGGTCAGTAAAATTGCAGAGGTCAATAGATCTGAATTCCACATTGGCATTATTTCAAGTTCGTAATATTTATGTGCATAATAACACCATTAAACTCATGCAAAGGATTTGTTTATTTATGCATCAGAAAAGACGTCATGAAGTGTTTCACAAAGAGATAAAAAGCACAAGAGATTAAAAGCATTAAATGCAAACAACCAGCCAAAAAAAAAAAGAAAAAAGAAAGATGAAAAATGAAGCAAAAACAAGTCTAAACAAACGGGTCTGTGGCTGTTTCTTTTAAAGGTGTCAAAAGTGTCTTCAGAACTTAAGTCAAGAGGGACAGAGTTGGACAGTGTCTCCTTTTGTCTTGTGCCTGGAGCGAGGAACAGTTAAGAAACCCTGATCAGAGGACCTCAGACTCCTACTTGTATTATATGGCAGCAGTAGCTCTTTAATGTAATCAGGTGCCTAGCCGTGCAAGGCTTTAAACATGATAACAAGGAGATTGCATTGGATTCTGGATTTGATGTGCAGCCAGTGTAAGGACATAAGGACTGGTGTAATATGAGACCTTTCAGAGGACTTTGTCCGAAGTTTGGCCACAGCATTTTGAGTCAGCATGTTAAGTCGCTCATGTGAGTCCTGCTAAGAAAGGTGAAAAGATAAAATACACATAAATAACAATCATCTTTTGGCACAATGGGCCTAATTTTAGCAATATTTTTCAGAAACAGAAACAAACCATCGCTTAACTTGCTGGTCAAGACTGACAGCCTGACCTATGAAAACAACCAGATTACGGAGGATAAAGAGCCAAGACAAGTTTAACCAGACTTTTGAGCGCAGTCTCATGAGAAAAAGAGATCTCTCTGCTGGATTGGGAGTAGCAAAAATACACGAACATCTTAATTTCCCCAGTACCCTCAGTAGCACCCTGTAAAAACATTTAATAGATTCTCAATATCTGAGAGCAAACACCGTTTCCTCCCTTTTAAATTTTCATCGGAAATGCCTGTGGATAATTTTTGACCCACTTATCGAAAATTGGGATAAAAACTTGATTTACTTAAAGCAACACTGTGTAACTTCCTGGAGAATGATAGGTTATTGCTGAGTCTCATCCCATCCATCCATCCATCCATCCATCCATCCATCCATCCATCCATCTGTAACCACTTATCCTCTGCTGGGCCTGGGGCTAACACTGAGCGATCGGCGGTGCTCGCCATGGACAGGTCCCCGGTTCAGTCTTACTCCCAGGTTGTCAAATATCAATATTATGGGTTAATGGCTCAGGTCCAACACCAACAGCGAGAGAGTCAACATCTGATGACTTGGGAATATGACTCAATCAACTATCTCTCTCCAGAATCTCTTTAAAAGTTGCTGTAATAAAGTAAAAGAGGTAAATAAAAATGCTCAGTTGGATTACAGGAATACCTGTTATATCTGGTTCATTGATGACCCACCGATGCCTCTAAGCCTTCTAAATAACAGCTCGAGAGTAGACAAGATGTGAATCAGTCCATTTTTAAACAAAACCAGTCTGCTTGAGCCTGGCTCATTAATACCTCTGTGATGTATAATCTGGCATTACAATGCAAAGCTATAACTGGCTTTTAACTCGGCTCTGTAAAGGAGTTTGGTTCATAGCCCAAAGCATTACTGCAACACATAAATAGACAAACAGCTGTCTTTCCATTAAAATAATGGCCAAACATTCACAGACGCATTTAATGTGTTTGCAGCCGTAGGTCTGCCCTCATAGATCTGCACATTAAGTTTTCTCTTTCATCGTCAGTAAAGTGTTTATTATTGTTTATATATGAGGATCCACCTTCCATTTATAATACATGTAAGTGTGTTTTTTAATGGTGTGTTAAGCCAAGTTTATTACAGAACATTTAATATTTGGCCCGTGAACCTGGCACAGTGCCTTTGTCACAGTGTCCCGTCCCGTTCTGTCCAGTCTTGCTTGATTGCGTCTCGTCCCCGCCCTGCTTGCCCTGCCTCGCCTCGCTTTGGCCTGTTTGCTGTCCCATGCCGTCCTTGGCTCTGCTTTGTGCTGCTGGTGGCTGTGTGCTGGTGGCTCAGTGTGCTGTCTCCTGTGTGGGGGACTCAGGGATGAAGATCAGTACCTCCTGCGTCACTCCAGCCCAGCCCTGGACCATGACTCACCCTGCGGACAGCACATGCTGCTGGCCCACCTGGAGCACCAGGACAAGGAGCAGCTCCAATGCACCCTGGCACGCCTGGAGAACGAGAACAGGTCTGTTACCCGGAAAACCAAACATGAGTGTGCAGTGAGTCTGGATTTCCATCAGTAAAGCTCCCCAGAAGCATTATAACACAAATGTGTGCGTGTGTGTGTTTATCTGGAGGCATTACAGTCTTTACGGATTATCTGCTGCCATTTGCAAACCTTCTGCAGAGAGTAAACAGAGAGGAAGAAATATTCTGTGTGCATACCTGAGAGCAAAGATGGTACAAAGTACAAATACTTTGTTACTGTACTTAGTACAGTGTTTGTATTTGTTTTTCTTTTGCTCCCTACATTTTAACACAAATATCTGTACTTTCTCCTCCTTATATTTAAAAAAAAAAAAAACAGGCTCGTCACACATTGCATGCCACCTTCCCAACATCACCAGAATGATTTCAGCCTATCGATGCATATCACACATGCAGACTTAGCAAGACGAGACGACGTAAAAGACGTAACAATACACTCACAGACAGAGAGGGAGGCTGGAATGGGGAGAACAGGCGTGTTAGTGTCTCGTATCTGCAGAGACCCTGCAGCCCTCTGCCTGGATTTTCTTATTTTCTCAAGTTTTTGCTGCTCTGGACACGCCCAAAATGTCGGTATATCCCATCCTGGGAATGATAGTCAACAATCAACTATCTTTCTGGTGCGTTTACAAACAGCTCGGACAAATCCTATTCAGTCAACCTTTAAGTTTAATAGTCTTTGAATTAAATTGATATTACATGAGGTTCAGTTAGCTTTTTTCACTTAGCTTTTTGCAGAAAACTTTTTACTTTTATACTTTGAGTACATTTCAGAGCCTGTACTTCCTTACTTTTACTTGCGTAAAGAAGTTAATTGAGTACTTCAACTTGTAGAGTCTTTTTTAACAAGTATCTGTACGTAAGTAAAGAACGTGATATAAAGTCCTAATTTGCGTCCATTCTTCGATAACTTATATTTCTTTAGTGCTGCTGATCAAAAGAATCTCATCCTCATGAATATTGTCCTGTGAAGTCCATCGCTCGCTGTCTGCCAACTTCTTTTGTCAAACAAGTACATAACTTCTTTTGACACAAGACATATTTTCTGTTCTTCCTGCCCGCTTTTGTTGGCTGTGTTTGTTTTCACTATGTTGCTGCCTACAACGTGACAGCATCCCCGGCGTTTTCTGTTTTGTTTTCACGCTAGATTTGAAGGCTCTGACGGTCAGACAAAGCTCAGTTTTTGCAGTGAGAGGCGTCTTTTTTTTTTGTTGTTTTCTAAGCGCGGCTGAACGCAAAAACACAAGGAAAAATGATGATAAACGATACATTTTGAATGAGGGTAAAAGGTTTTACAGTCAAAAGTGAGCAGGTAAATCTGAGGAACCCTCTTCCATTTTATAATACCCAGACAGTAATATTGAAAAGTAACTTATTCCTTTCAAAAGATAGAAACTAGTAATATGTAAGTTTGTTGGTGCCCTTCAGGAAGAAGTAATTATGGATTGATAGAAGTGTAAAGCATCTCTGACTTACATTAGTTCAGATGTTTATGTTTGAATTTGAATGCATTGTGTCCTCGTGGCTGAGAGGGTCGGGTGTTTTACATAAATGAATCAAATTCATTCCTCCTATCCTCTTAATTGGTTACCAGAGGGGACCTTTGTGCGAATGATTCATATGAATAATTTTCTCTTGTCTTCAGTTCGGATGTGACCTTTCCGCACACACACAGCGACACACAGCTGCATCCACACACACACACACACACACACACACACACACACACACACACACACACACACACACACACACACACACACACACACACACACACTTGTGGCCTTTGGGTGTCTGAAACCTTGACCCAGTTCAGTTTTTATCAAAAGTATGAATCCTGGTAGTGTTGTGACACTGCAGTGTTCTCTGTTGTCCTTATTTATGACTACAGTCTGCTGTTGCTCAGTGTATATCCTCTGCTGAGGCTCATATCTGGATAATGAATTAATACCAGAATCAAATAACTTAAATAAAATAACCCTAATCTTCTTCTAAAGATGAGATTAAAAATATGCTTATCATTGTTTTATTAGCTTTCTCCGTCGTGCCTTTTTCTTATTTTATGACAACTGCTTACAAACCTGATTTTGAGCAGATGACTCAAAACATTCAGACGTCTCCTGCAGAAAATGATGGATTACTTCAGTTTGGAGTCTCAGATACCAGAGCTGTAAAATATGGTTTAACACAATTGATTTTCATCTGCTTTCTATCTGTGATTGATGTTGACAGAACCTTAAAGGGGCTCTGTAGAACCTCTGTGTTGAGCTGGAAGCCAGTTTTCAGTTTATGTCAGTGGGATCCATTTCTGAACCTACGTTACCAAGCAGAGGAACATGTGATTATGAGATTAAAAAGATGAAATTGTGAGTTGAAAAGTCTTCTTTATGAGATAAAATGTCATAATTCAGAGACACAAAGTCATAATTCCGAGATGAAAAATTGAAATTATGAGTTGAAAAGTCGTAGTTATGAGATTAAGTCATAAATATGAGATAAAAAGTCAAAATTATGAAGTCAAAATTAAGAAGTATACATTTATACGTGCAGAGCTCATATTTTCTTATTTAATGTAAAAACAGGGGTTTTTGGAAATTGCAGTATTTTGTTACCTTCATTAAAAGTCCACATTGTGTCAAAGGGAAGGGTTACCAGTTCAATGGTTTTCTGCAGAATAGGCTTTAACAAGTTCAAGAAGAAGAGCTATTTAAAGAGAAAAAATAGTTTTATTTTGCAATTATTATTTTTTACACATACATCAGCGGAGTTGGTGTGAAGCCAACGTCAGCAAAACACAGGGGTTGATCCTCTGGACTGCATATAAGAACATGATGACACTGTGATAGTGCAGCTTTTGTTTGTCCCAAGTGAAGGTTATTACTAATTCAGCATTAATAGAACAGCATGATTTTCCAGCACTCAGAGAAATTAAAACACCTTTAGTAATGCGTCACAGCACAGTCAGTTAATGGCCTCCGCGTCGCACACGTATGAGACAGACGACACTGATTTATTGCAGCTTATATGCACAATGAAGATGATTGCTCTCTGCATGGTAAGATGTCAACAATACATTAGCCCCTCGCTGCACTGCTTTTACGGGTTAGTATTTATGCATGTGGTGAAATTATTCTAATTATGTAACTCACAAACATTTGAGCTCATTATGTGTAGGTGCATTCCTGTTTGCATCAGGTGGAAGCTGGATAAATATATGCGGTTGTGTTTATGTGTTCTGTTTGCTGCACCTGACTGTTTTTTTCCCCTCCATCTGTCCTCTGTGGGTCCTCAGGGTGCTGCAGGGCGAGTACAGGAGGCTCAAATGGAAGCACGAGGAGGCGGCGTCAGTTCCCATGCTGACTGAAGCCGGAGAGGGCGGTCCAGGTTCTCCCACGGCGGAGGGGCAGCAGGATGAGGAGCTTCTGGCCGAGGCGCGGGTCCTCCGGCAGCACAAGACGCGCCTGGAGACCCGTATGCAGATCCTGGAGGACCACAACAAACAGCTGGAGTCCCAGCTGCGCAGGCTCAGGGAGCTACTGCTACAGGTACACCTCAGTGAGAGAGCTGAGTCAGAGTGTAGAAACATTTACTGAAGTATTTCAGTTACATACAGTCATCATCCTCTAAGGGGTGGGCAGTTATTTTTCCTTATTTTTCCTGAGAAACCCAGACTGTAGCCAGGGGCCAAACAAATTTTGTTATGCTGTACCTCTAATTTTATCACTAGACTAAGATATAAAAATACTGTGCACTTACTCTTATTTTTCAGCAGTGATTATATTGAAAATCACTCCAAACAGCATGTTATCAAGATGCCTGGGGGCTGAACAATGCCCTGCTCTGCTCTTAGTTATGATAATTTGGGTACCACTTTCTTTCCTTATAATTTCCTATATTTACAAACACAACAACTATGTAATCAGGGACCAATTAGAGGGAAAATGGAGACAAAGAACCTGTTATTTCAGTAAGTTCTATTAATGTGTCGAGTCATTGTTAATTTTTAATGTATTTTTACATATTATTGAAAACTTAAGTCTATATATATGTTGAATTCTAAGTTGGTTTGTAGATGACCTGACCTGTAATGGACTGACCAATGGACACTGCGGTTATGCTAGCTTAGCATTTGGAATTAACTGCAAATATATTACTAATCTGGCTCTATTTTTCCCTATAATTGTTTTTTTCCCAGGAAATTATTTTAAGATTACTTGGAATTTATGAACCCTTAAATTAAAGCATTAGCATAATTACCCCCGAAAAACACCAAACAAATAAATGAAACAAAGGGAGCTGAATGTGAAATAGAATCTGTAAATGTTATTGATGAATATTAAAACTCATAAATATATATGTAGTAGCTACAATTAGCTCCAATATGTTGCTGCTTCTTCTTCTTGCTCAAGAACACAAAATGCCCTTTTATCCCTGCTCCTACCTTAAATGGGACATTATAATAGTACAGGTTTTATTATAATATAAAGGACGATAGTAACAGTTAAAGAAAGCCTTTCATTTTTTTAATTCACTTTGATGGATCAAGAGAGTAGTTAAATAGCATTTGGTTATTTTTAATGGTTCACAGTATTCTGTATTCCCGTGAACCAGCTTTATGTGAGCAGCTGATAGTTTGTGAAACAAAGTGTCCAGCAGACAGCTGAGCCAGTGTTTTAACACCAGAGTTTGTGGAGATAATCCAACATTGAGTGATAAACTTCTTGGCTGCTCACAAGATACAAGGCACAAGGTACAAGATCAGTTATTGGTCATTATACAACACAGGGCAACACTCCTACCACTCAGCTCTGACTTAGATGCCTAGTAGTAACTCTGAGGAGTCATTTAGGAGGTGAAGGACTGGAGCCATTCGTCAAGGTGGAGATGTGTGTACAGTTTCCTGCCAAAACGAGTGTGGGGAATCCCTTACCGTGTGTATAAAGGTGCCTAGTGTTCCAGGTGAAGAAGATGAGCAATAAGGGTCGGAAGATAAACCCACAAGATGAGTGACTGGGGTGTCATATATGTCCTATGACAAAACTTAAAATGAACCTTATCTTTCTTGTTCATTTGAGACATATCTGTCTTCCAGTCTTTCTATCCTAAAATTTTAACCACATAGTATGATATACATCTACTGCAGACTAAGACAGGTTTTAATATTTTTAAGCATCTTAGTATCTCTTCCACAACTGGAGTCCCCCAGGGGTCTGTTCTTGGTCCCGTTTCATTATGCCTCCGCTCCAGTGATAGCCATGGCCATAGGCTTTATGTTTTCAGATTGCACGTCCTTTTCTTGTGAACGCAATATCTCAAGAACGTCCCGAGGGGATTGAAAAGGTCAAGGTCACTGGCCATCTCTCAACAACTCATAATTAAAACAAAGATTTTACACAAATGTCAAACAGGATAAAATTTGAAGTGATGACATTTTATGTCCTGATGTCAAAGGTCGACTTCAATGTGACATCATAATGTTGCGCCGATCCATAGTTTGCCTTATACATGCTAATGTCAACTGAGACATTTAACCAAGATCAGGCGATTTCTTACATTTGCAAATCCAGAGAAATTTATTCACTCCATCAGCAGGCAAAACATTCAGTGCCTGCATCTTACCTAAAACACCTCTGTCAGAGTTTTAACACGTTTTAAGAGAAGCTAACACAGGAAAAAACTATTCTTGCCGCCATTCCCTGGTTACCTGATTGTCTGCTAACTACTCGTAGAAGCGTGATCTCTGCTTGAGATCATCATGCAGTGGCCCCTGAGAGCTCAACGCACTGAGACTTAAGAAAAGACACGCTGCAGAGTGAAAAAGAGGAATTTTATTAATCATTGTAATGAATTCTGAAATAATAAGAATAATAATCATATAAGTATTATTAGATCAGAAATGTCTAAGGTATAGGCTGCAGCAGGAGCTGTGCTGACACTGTAGTGTGTAGTTTGAACAAAGGGCAGCGACAGACACATTCAAGTTCAGTGGTTTTCAACATCAGTAGCACAGAGCTGCACATACATTTTCAAAGTACAAAAAGGCAAAGGTACATGTCAAAGAAATATGTAAAATAACGGTTCTGAAAATGTAAAAAATTGAACTTTGAAAATATGACGTACCAAGATGGAAGGAAATACCAAAAGTGGGAGTATAAAAGATGTACAGTATAGAACGAGTTGAGAAAGAGGATAAGCCTTAAGACACCCTGGAGCATAATGTAAAAGGATTTACTGTAGCATAAAGGGAAAGGTGTGAGAGAGAGACGGCCGGGAGAGTGGGAGCTGACACACGCAGTTACTGCCTTACTATAATAAGAAAGTGTAAATTGTTAGCAGTGGGAGTACCGATGCAAATTGTGCATGCAGGTGATTGAATAAAGGGAAAGGTGCAAAGGGAGTGAGAATGAGAGAAAGACGGACAGGAATCTTCTTCAGGTCAAAGACTGGGAAATTGAGAGTGAAAAAGAGAGCGTGGCAGAGTCGGAGGAGGAACACAGTCCTGGCTTCGTCTTCTCCCTGTACCAATATCACAGTTTCATTTCCTCAAAAAAAGAAATCAGCAAAATCTGCCTTTGTAGTGCGTGGAAATGTGCGTATGTATGAATCTCCCCTCAATCTCTGCAGACAACTGAACTGACTCACCTTTTGAGTATTCCTACAGTGTTGCTAAAAACAAGACTACCAAACAGAATGTGGAGGGTTGTATACGATGGCCCCGAGCGTCATGACAAGGTTACAGAAAAACATTTCAACAACATTTCACAAAGCACAACATTTCAGGAAACACAGCAACATTTGAGAAAACACAACTTTTCACAAAACATGTTTGACAAAGCACAAGTGAAACATTTCTGTATGTTGTTGCTTTTTCTGTAATGTTGTGTTTTGACCTTCTGGGCCACTGTAGTTGTGTATTTGGGAATATAACCGTTCCCAGCCGTGATGCATCTTTGATTGTGATTTCCACCTCTGTCAGTGTGTTTTCTGCAACGCTGCTGTGTGCGGTGCGATTCGCCATCTTTTTTTAAATCTGTCCATCAAAGCACAAATCACAGTAACCTGGTGGTTTTGTGTGGCAGCTGTCGGGCAAAGTTGCTTTTTTATAATGATTCTGCTCAGGGATGCCAGTTGAGGACTGCTGGCTGAGTGCCATTAGCTATCACATTCATTATTATATGAAAGGCGTAATGACTTTCTCGCCTGAAACATGATGGATATGAGCTATTATTTAAAGTGAATGATAATCAGTCTTTCCTAAAAACAGCCCAAAGATGATTCGGAGGCCAACGGATCAGAACCGTCAACCCTGTCTTCTCCTGTGTCTGGAGGGGGTCACCACGGGGAGCCAGCCAGCAGAGAGACCACTGACACTGAAGCAGCAGGTCAGCGACACGCAGATGTGGCATAAAAACATGCTCATTGAATGTGAAATCATGCATCCTCCCCTTCCCATGGCACACTTAACCATTCATAAAGGTGTAATGTTTTGTGTGTGTGTGTGTGTGTGTGTGTGTGCGTGTGTGTGTGTGTGTGTGTGTGTGGCAGGAGATGACATGGAGCATGAACAGGATACAGTGCTGCAGCTCCAGGAGGTCATCGAGCAGCTGAGAAACGTCTTCCCCTCAGAACCGGGTGAGTTTGCCTGGGCTGCACGGATCGCAGCAGCCGCGTCGTCCCACGCTTCGGAGACAGACTCTTTGCTCCTCCATCACCCACGGGAGAGTGAGAGATGGAGAGCAAATATGTACTGCTGTGGGTCGATAGTCGGGGGGGAGGGACAGGGAGATTAAACGGCAGAGAGGAGGAGTAAGATAAAGAGGGACAGTTGTACAGAGAGAGAAGAAGAGCGTCAGTGTCACACACTTTGCAAACTGTCCCGTCGCATTTAAAACGCAATTTGCTGGGCAGTCCGGAGCCTGTGACTTGAACAAAGAGAGGGATTATCATAATTATAGCCTTCTTCGTTATAACCGAGAACATTTTGTCAGGCTTGTGCATGTGTTCCTCAAAAATCGTAAAAAGCTTTCCCCTTCTTCTTTCTCCTCTTCTATTTTCTAATTTCAGGCACCACCTCACACATCTAACCCCGAGTGGCCCTGGAGGGGTAGAGTGAAAGCCTGAAAGGACGCCTGATGGCAGAGGGAGGAGCTCCAGACGGCTGAGGTCAGGCCACAAATCACCGGGCCCTGTGACCACTGCAGCAGCGATGATACCCAAAGCTAACCCCTTACTGGAACTCTGTGCACTAAAAGCCTTTTTCATGCAAACTGCTAAAGGCTCACGCTGATGTCCGTTCGGCCAGGCTGTGTTTGATAACTTCAGTGGCGCAGCCTGACACCATGTTAACGAGCCAAAGGTAGCTAACGTTAGCAGCAGGTCAGGGAGAGACTAAAGTAATAGGGAAATTGCCCAGCCAAGACACTGTGCTTACCAGTATCTGTGTAGTCGTTTGGAGGTGTGAAGCTTTATATCAGTCCACAGCACAAATTGGACCTTCCATGGAAAGAACTTTGAAAAAATGCAAAAAGGAAGAAGAAGAATATCCCCTTGTTTGTCAGAATGCCTGTATCTTCAGTGTTTGTGTTTTCTTTCTCCCTGAATGTTTTATCATGGTTGTTACTTATATTTTTTTGAAGGGAAGTGGTGTGTTGAAGCTTGCTAGCGCGAACTAGATCAGGGGCTGGGCTGACTGCATTTCATGTGGCTGCGTGGTGCAGATTGTCAGGGAGTTGACAGCACCCACAACGAGCTTATTTACTTTGTGAGAATGACACATCATCAGTTAAATCCATGATTTATTTAAGACAGCCAAAGTGCCCGCTAGCAGAGCGCCTCTGTATGCACACACTGTGTTCCTCTAATCCTCTCAAACTGCTTGTCGCTCTCATTGCTCGCCTCTCCTAAGTGAGCCCTTTACGTTCATACAGAACCACTCGCACTCACTGTTCGTGCACACACACACACACACACACATATGCTGCTACATCCTTGCTCCCTATAGACAAAGCACCCTTCCCTCATTTTGCACAAACACACAAATGGCTCCCTGCATGATCAATAACATGCGCTGCGCCGCATCACTAACAAATACGAGGCTTTTTCTGTTTAGTCTCTTTAGCTCGTGGGATTCGGACAAGCTCTCAGTTTTGAGCCAATTTGTATTGTGACTGAAATTGGGTTTTGTTGAGGAAATGTCTGCCGATAAATATCAGCGAGTAGCCGTCTGCTCTGGAATCTTCCCGCTCTCCCGCTGTGTTCAGAGAAAGAAGAGGAAGCAGCTCCGGGCTATAGTGCTGCCAGGCTCAAGCCCTCTCTTTGCAAGGCCAATTCCACACACTACAGAGGGGACAAGGCGCATCATGACGCAGTATTATGCAGACTACATCCTTAATAATCCCCCCTCTCCATGTAGATTTGAAAAGAACAGTAGCTATTGACTCCACATGCGTCATTTTCCCTCGCTAATGCGTACTTAATTGCTTTTAGAGTTACAGAAAGACGAGTGGTTGAAATGGCTTTGCCCTCATCGCGTCAGGGTCATTCTGTTCTAAACATAGCACAGTCAATTAATGCCTTAAAACCAAGCTGAACCCATATATAAAACAAGATAGTCTTTCTGGACATTTTTTTTTTTTCCCAGTACATTCAGGGAAGGAGTTGCATCAGGCGTGGGTTTGTGTGTCTGTCAGTCCCTGGACAGGCTTGTGGTAAATTTAGAGCAACAGGAAAAATAGAAAAGCGTGGATCAGAGCACGTGAGCATCCATTCATTGAAACAAGCTAAATAGGGCTTTTATGGGTGAGCCCCCTGATGCTCGGAGTGCTTGAAGGGCTAAAGATCTGAGACGCGAGGAGGAAAGGTGGAAAAAAAAAATCACTCCATTTATTGCTGGAGGGCAGGTGGGAGAGATCTACTTTGATGTGCCTGCTGGGGCAAAACCTCCAGAAGCAAGACAAGCGATTGCCTGAAACAAGTAATCTGGGGCTCTGCGTGTTTCTCAGCAATTACATTGCCTCATTCTCACCGAAAAGACAGAGATATATACACAGTTAGGAATTCATCTTAATCCTTAAAGCGACACTCTGACCTCACATACATGAGTTTGAAACCCATGTGCTGCACTCATTATGGGCTACCCCTCCAGGCACACAGCGCTCACATTTTGACAGCGTCCTCCTCCGCACTCACTGCCTGTTAGTTTGGATACTGTTGCTAAGGGAGCTCTCCCCAAGGACGCACTTCTACAGGTTTGTGAATCGGAGAGGTGACGTGCCGCTCATCATACAAATGCTAATAGCCTTAAGGGAAGCAACTTCCACTTCCACCTCCACTGAAGCCTGCCAGTTTGCGTAGCTGCTCGAGATAATCATCATTTGTTGAATCCGTCTTAACAATTCGTTTCGGTTGAAGCTCTCTCAAGTCAGAACAAAGAGCAGCAGCTCGGCTCGTGGGTGAGAAAAAAAAAAACAAAACAAAAAAGCCATGACAAGCAATGTTTATTCATAGACATTTATTTATTGGTATTCACACATCTCATTACACATTGATGATCACCCGCCGGCCTCTTATCTACATACTCTTGTACGTGCTGAATGATGTAACAGTGACAGAATGTGTAGAAGAATAGACGAGCAGGCTTCCCCCACAGGGCTGCATGTCAACATTTGTCGCATGTATTTTAAGACAACACAGACGAGGCCGATTGAAATGAACACACCAGGTGGTTAAATGATAGTTACGTTGCCAGACATGGTTTGTCCCCGTGTTTCACTCTTCACTCGCCGTCTAAATTGACTTCGATGGCCATCCGGCACCTGTGTGATCATCTCTTTGAGGTCTTGATACATGTACAAACTTCTATACTAGCAGTGGCTCCCTATATTCCACAGGCACACTAAAAACATACCCTGCTCTCTCCGTGTGATTGAACGAAGGCTCTCCACAGAGGCAAGAGCCACCCCCTACCCCCGGCCCTGCCTCCTCAGAGGATGCTGCTATCGCTCTCCAGACTCCTGTTACTGCATGTAGCCAGCCAGCACGTTCATCACTCTCCTGCCTCCACGTCCTCCATCATGCATCCCAAGCTTGCGTTAAGGACACACGCGCGCTTGCGTGTCACCTCTCACGTGACGGGGCAGTGAATCGCCTAACCTCAAACAAGGTGTTGACAACACTAACACATATAAACACAAACACTCATACCTTACTGGTGAACTGGGGTGTTTTTTTTTTCTCACTTTCTTTATTTTAAATCACCATTAATATACCTCATTAATCATCTCAAATGTTTATCGTTTAATGAGTTTGATTTTATGTTCTTGTCCAGCACTCAAAACACTTCTTGCTGTCTTTTCTCTGGAGTTTTTAATCTGTACGAGAAGTTTTCTGAAGAAAGGCTTTTTACTGTAATAACAAGTGGGTTACTGGCTGCTTTCTACTCTTTGTGTACAGAAATAAAAACTTTGTATTTGGCAAATTCCCTGTCCGCCCGTGCTTTTTTTTCTCCTTCCTGCTTTAGTATCCCTTTGAGAACTGAATAATGAAACTTAACTCAGGATGGTGCCAACTGTGGCTGTTTATATTAATTCCTCTCCTCGTGTTTATATTTGGATTTGAACGTGGCAGAATCAATATTTTCTGTTTAGACTTGAGGCTCGACTTCACGTCTACTCCCTCCATTTTGTTGTTCTTACCCAGTTTACTGATCTATTCATCTCTCTGGCCTCAGCTTGCCCTGCGTCCTTGTGGTGTAGCACAAGACAATTCAAACGTGATGGTCTATTTTTATTGAGTGCCCCCATTTCCTGTTTTGTCATTGGTGGCTTTGTTCCCTTTGCTTGTCCTGCAGCCGCCTGGTGCAGCATTTGATTGGCATTTGACCTTTCTTCTCTTATCGCTGGCTGATCTCTTGCTCACTACATTATCTTCTCCTGTGCTGGTGGGCGCCAGATCGCTATCTTTATCTGCAGCTCGATTATCTGGCGCACCCCGCCCGTCCTCCTGAACCACGACACTCTCGATATTTTCATTATCTAACCCTTCTCCAGTCGCCCTCCCACTCTCGAGCTCTTTATTACTCGGCTCCGCTTTCACATCTGGATTGTTCTCTGCTTCTGCGTCATCCACACCCTCCATCTCAGCAGAGGCGGGTTTCTCTGAGCTCGCTTTGTCTTCTATCTTACTAACTTCTGTCTTCTTATTTTCCTCAGTGGCTTTCTGTGAAAATTTCGTCTTTGTTGCTACACCCTTTGCCTGGCTCCCACCAGGCCCCCACTTGTCTTGCGTTGTATCCCAGTAAGTCTTATTCTGGTGGGCGTGCACGGTTCGCATGCTCTCACCCAGCCTTTTCAGTTCCTGCCGGACGAAGGGTTTGAAATTTGGGTCCAGTTTCTCCACCAAATCAAAGTCCCTCCGAGCTTCATTTTCGTTGCACAAAGCGGCGTGTGCTCGTGCCCGCTGGTACACCGCCTTAAAGTTTCCTGTGGAGAAAAGACAGCGGAGGGGTAGAAGTAACTGAAATATTGACAGGCAGCAGGAAAAGAGACGGGGTCAACGGGACTAAAACTTGGAAGCAGTTAAACCAAAAGTTGAAGGCAAAATAAACTACCAGAGGGAGGATTAAAAAACTGCACTGAACACTAGTGGTGAGACAGGAGGCAGGCGAAGTAGAAGGCTAAAGTTGGAGAGAAGTAAATGAAGGGAAAAGGAAAACATAAGAACTACCATTTCACATCAGCCTCAACTATAAATAATTCAGTCATGGCAGAAACAAAAAGAAAACAATGAATTCATTTTTGACTGTGATGTCCATGGGTGGGTGCCAGGGGAACGAAAGAGAGACTCAGCAATGCAGTTTTGCGAATGTTTGGTTCCTTCTTTCGCGGGTAAACAGAGAGATCAAGGATTGTTGCAGTGTGAAGGCAGGCGTTTGCTGGGGGCCAGGCATTACAAGTACAAGCAACAGATCTTGATATTTTTAAACTAAAAAATGAAGGTGCGTAAGGAAAAACAACAAAAAACAGAGCTTGTTTAAATATACTCTTGTACCTATTTCTATATCAAACGGCGTCTTTTTGTTTCCTCCGCCGCTCTGTCGTCACACTAAAATATATTACCTTTATGCTTCTTGAGCAGCCTGCTGTTGAGCTGCACCACTTGCTGGTATTGTTTGAGCTCCAGCAAGCACTGGCTCAGGTTGAGAGTCAGCGGAAGGCGCACTTTCTCCAGCGACTCCCAGTCATCGGCCTCTTGATCCACCTGCAGAGTACGCAGAGAGGACAGGATGGGTGGGAGGAGGTGGTGGTGATGGTGATGGATGGCAAAGGAAATGTCGAACAGATGAAACAAGAATGAAACAACATGACAACAAAAGGAGAGGTGTAGATGTAACGGTTTGGAGGATTGATGAAGACGATGGAGAGGCGAGGTAAAGGCTACAAGAGGCAGGTTGTTGTGTGGGAAAGGCGTGAGGGAGTTGAGACAGCGAGGTGTGGCAAGAGTGAAGGAGCTCGAGAAATAGAAGAAGAAGCACAGGCGAGCGCTGTCACGGTGATATCTCTGTGGATAGTTAGTTATTCTTGGTGCTCTTTTCTCTGCTCTTAACTCCGCCAGCATACCTACACAGCTGGCAGACAATGACTGATGATTATAGTTTATGAGATGCAATCGTTTTTTTTTTCTTTCTGGCACGTTCAGTCGATTCATCTCGCTGAATGGCTCGAACTGGAGGCTGTTAATGTGTTCGGCATCAATCTTGACGTCCATCTGGACAATCACTGTCGTCACAAAAGGTTTAAAGGTGCAGTATGTAAGAATGAGCCATCTGTCGAATTCATACTTCAGACAAATAGGGAACAGCGTATCAACAGAGTAAATGATTCCTGTTGCTCCCATTAGCTACTTAGCTCAATTAGCCATGCAGCTAGCAGACTGTGAATTGCTAGCTGACTGGTCGATGGGAGGGGTAGGTTTTCAGGACCAGGGTGAGGGGCACCGAGTAGCAGATCCTGACGGAGAGCGGTGCTTGAAACGGACAAAGACATGACGGGCCCACACGGGGAGGTCGGCTATCAGTCAGCGCTCAAATCCAGAGGCCTGAGCTATTCTGTGAGACTACTATACAGGATAGACCGGGGCTAGCTGGTCAGCATGCTAACTTCAGTGGATATCTCTGCAACACAATGCATAGACGTCTTTGACATTTAAAACAATTATTTCTTCGGATTAATTTGATAATGTTCGTTATTTTTGGTTATCTTACATATTGCACCTTTAGTTTAACAGAGAAACACTACATTATAACTTTTACACAATGTCACCATATAACCAGTTACACTGACCATATCCTGAAGGACGTCCACATATTCTACGGCCTCCTTGAACTTTGCAGAAGCATCCTCAAAGCTCTTTTCCTTAATGAGGAAGTTTCCTTCCTTCTGCAGCAACATGACCAGTCGTAACATCTGCTGCCAGTCCTTTCCCTCTGTTTTATCTGAAGCGTCTAGACTGATCTCAAAAGAGCTGGCTTCCTCTTCGTTACTTGTTCCCTCGGGTAAGAGTTCCTCTTTCTGACCTTCATCACATTTGGACAGAGATTCTTCTGTACCTTTTTCTTCCCTGGCTTCATCTTTACACTCTGTGGTCACACTTTCACCGTCGTCGTCTTCTTCTTCTTCTTCTTTTCCTTTGCCTTCCACCTCTCCCCCTTCCTCTTCATTTTTATTCTCCTTTGTCTCCAGCATGTTCCAGTATGTCTCCTTCTCCTCCCAATACTTCTTCTTCATGCGCTCTGACAAGGCCTTCAGCTCTCGACTGACGAGAGAGGCCAGAGTGAAGTCGAGCTGGGCCACCATGTTGAAGTCTCTCTTGGCTTCCTTTTCATTCCACACAGCAGCGTGGGCCTTGGCTCTCTTGTAGTAGCCCTTCACACAGTCTGAGGAACAAAAGAAAAACAAAAAACACACACCAGCATAACTTTTAAAAAAGCATGAATAAAAACAGAAGTATTAATGTCTAACCGAGACAAATTCAATAACAGACCTGCTCTGTCTGCTGAAGCTGCGGTGGCAATATGTCTGCATTTAGGAGAGTGTGTAGGTGTGGAGTGTCAGTGTGTGTATTTCTCATCAGTTTGTTTTGCAAACTCAGCGCAACACGCTGCATCTTTATTCCTCGCTAAAGCCTCGTGTCATTAAGTGAAAGTTTGACAATTTGTAAAGTCCTTTTATTTCTCTTTCTGTTAAATATGAAGCTACCACCACTTAGCTTCACACAAAGACTGGGAACAAGGGAGAACAGCCTTTCTCTGCATTTAGATGACTAAATTCACCTCTACAGCTCACTAATTAGCACATTATAGCCTAGCTTGTTTGGTGTTTTTTTTGTCTTTTGTCTAAATAAAAAATGTACAAAATGACAACATGTCTTTTTAGGACTATGCTGGGCAAATACATAATCCGGCACAATACTCCTACTCCTTTATGCTAAACTAAGCTAACTCACTGGTTGTTTGTATCTTCTATTGAACGGACGTGGTATTAGTCTTGCGTGTTTCCAAAATGTTGAACTTAATCTTAAAATACTTGTTGACATGCAACACACACATACTCACACATACACACTGTAAAGGGGCTCATGTGCTAAATTAAGCCTGATTTTCACTGCATGATACGGCTCAGCTTGACTCTACCTGCTTTTGGTACCAGATACTTTTTTCTATTCTGCTTCCCCCTGCAGATAGCCTAGTATACAACAACGTAGGCAGGATTTTTGGTTGATTGTCATATTGAATCCACGCTCTGTTCACTTGTCCAGCAGCTGGGAAACAACACACAGGAGCTTTATTTTGCTGTTGAGAAGCTGCAGCCTTTATTGGCTGACAAACTGTAACCTACACTATACATTTACTGCTAAAATGACAACTTCACCACTAGCCTTGCTCTCTGCTCCGCTTGGAGTCACTGTCACACACGTCTGCACTTTGTCAAATTACCACAGCGCGGTGAGGCAGGATGCCATTTTTTTAAATCGGGGTCAACTCAATAAAAAAATGTGGTTTCTATTGACAGTAGCTTTGCTCGTAAAAATGCAGGCTTTGTGTATGATGTCCCCTGGGCAAAAGTGTTTCACCAGGGTAGAGAAGTCATGACTCTGCTTCTGAGATGCTAGTACTTGGTTAGGTTTAGGCACCAGGAGTGAAACTGGTTAGGATTATGGTAAAAATGTCAGGGTATGCCAATCAGAGGCACCATCACCATCCCAGGAGAAAAGCAAAGTGACGATTTCTCTGTCCTCTGATTTCATATCACCTTTTAGCATCGGCTCACTTATAACCTCAACAGAGGTGATACCAGGTACCAGGTACTATCTATAATTAAAAAAAACAAAAAAAGAGTAAGTAGGGTCGAGCTAAGTTGAGTACTGTGCAAGTACCATGCGGTGGAAACGCTGTTATAGATACCCACTGACGACTGGTGATGATGAGTTTCTCTGATCCTCTGCATTTAATTTTCATCTATGCTAAACCCTCATTCAGCCAATATAAGAGATTTCTTTGTTGCCTCTGGCAAAAGCAGATGCACTGCAGTGAGCCAGCATTGGGTGCTTTTCTGAGGAGCAACTGGGTTGAAGGGATGAAACAGGAGAGCAGAGTGGCTGACTTGAACTGAAACAGACAACATGATATTGATGACAGGAGGAACAACACCAGGGAGAAGATTGCAAGTAAAGTGAAGAAGAAAGGGAGAGAAGAGTGTGAAAATAGGGGTATTGAAACTGAAGCTACAGCTAGAAAAGGATTGGAAACTAAAGAGACTGAAAAGGGGGAAAATAACAAAAAAGGTATGGTGGAGGGATGCTGGTGTGTGTGGGGTGGATCAATCTTGTAAGCCTTGTGGAGAGGGCTCCAGCTTCATGGCTAAAGCTTGAAATGGGCTAGTGGAGGTGCTCAGAAACCCCTGCCCATCATTTTCAGGATACCATTTCAGTCTCATGCTCACTCACAAGGACATGTACAACCTTCCTCCTCCTGCCACACAGACCCGAACACGCACATCTTACAGGCACGCACAATCACAACCGTGCACCCTCCCTCCTCCTGCCAAAACAAATATGAAACTGAAATCCAGGCTGAGGGACCGAGAGTAAAATAAAGACTGCCTCGGTGGCATAATTCATAAGGCTCTGAAGTGCAGGGTGTGCCAGCATTTGAGCTCCTCCAGGATTATATGAGTAGCCATGGATATGACAGTACAATTCCCAGGGCTGCTCCAACTTTAAAACTCTCAGTAATGTCAGCCTCAGCCCTCCTACACACTCTCAGTTAATACACAGCTGCAACATGCAACTACCACTGCCATAAAGCCAGCAGAGGCATCCAACCCTGACCTGTCAGTGTTTTACAACATCCTGAAATTACTGTTTGTCACAGGCTTCATATCCTCGGGTGGGAGTAACTCTGTAGGCTGCAAACCCTCATTTTACACCTCACTGAGCATACTTTTGTGTACTTGGTCACAAAGAATAGTTTGACATTTTTGGAGGTACTCTTAATTGCATTATTGTTTAGAGCTAGATAAGAAAATTGTCACCAATGTCATGTCTGTCAAATATGATGCTGAAGCCTGGGGATGGTTAGCTTAGTTTAGCATTAGGACTGGAAGCAGAGGGAAGCCAGGCTAGCTGGTAGCCTGGTAAGGTAAAAACAAACATGTAACTGTCTGGCTTCATGTAACTGTCAAAACTACAGGCGGGAAAAGGTTAGCTTAGTTTAGCAATAAGATCAGAAGCACAAAGAGCTAGCTGTTTCTCTTCACTTCAAGTCTTTATGCTAAGCTAAACTCACCGTCTCCTGGCTGTAGTTTCACATGCGAAGGTAAGCTTAGCTTAACTTAAACGACTGGAAGCACAAACCCAACGCTTCAAGTCTTTATGCCGAGTTAAGCTTACCAACTCCTGGCTATGAGAGAGGCATCAATCTTTTTATCTCTTGTAAAGAAAGCTTATTAACACATTTATTAAAAAATATGCAATTGTGTTCCATAAAGCTAGGTGACATTGCTCCGTCAACTATATTAAATATGTATTTCAGTGCCAAAAATAAGGATTAAATAGTCCAACCAGGCAAATGTACCTTTATGTTTCTCCAGCAGTTCGTCAGTGTGCTCTATAACTTCATAATACTCCTCCAGCTCCAGCATACACTGGCAGTAGTTCAACTCCAGGGGGACGATCATCCGGCCTAAATTAATGTAGTCTATATCACCCGGCATCTCCTACACGCACACGGACAGATGGAAGAACAAGAACATGATGAATGCCACTGTGTTGCTTGGCATCGCCTACACATATTTTAACAATTTATGTGCATTCTGTTGGTTTAAATGTTTTCATTCTCGTTTAAACGTAACATGGCATGGGACAATGGAGCATCAGCTCAACAGAGCGTTATTAGCAGCTTGCGCTCAGGCCAACTATCAAAAAGCCTCCTTTATCATGATTGTAAATATGTCTAGAGCAGCCATAAATCACTCTTAAAACTTGTTCTCCCTTCAGTCTTCCTCCATCCTTAGACGTCCATCCACCCTCCCTACTGCTTGTTATCAGGGTAACAGTGAAGCAGAGCAAAAAACAAGAAAAACAGGAATATCCCACTGCGAAAGAGCTGCTGCAACATGTCCCAAAAACCTAAAATCCTGAGAAGACCTCAAAATTCACAAGCTTGCACATCATCCCGCCCTCCCTCCTCCATCTCATCTCTCTTCCCCAATCATTCACTCACTTTGGACTGGACTGTTCTCAGCAGCAGGACAGCCTCTTTGTATTTGCTGGCAGCCTCTCTGAATTGTCTCTGCTTGACCAACGCGTTGCCCTGCATGTGGAGACTTGGCACCGTGTGCAGCTTCTCATCCTTTTCCATCATCCACGACTCTCTGTGGTACGACATGGGGTCTCCCACCTGGAAGCAGTGAGGGCGGGAGGAGAGCACAACAGAACAAAAACATCAAACGGAGAAGCAAAACCCAGCGATGGAAGCACACGTTAACGGCTGGATGGGTATAAAATGGCTGCAGTGGTGGAGTACTGTACTTTATACTTCGGCTTCACTACGTGTCAGAGGGAAATTCACACTTTTTATTCCACTACATTTATTTGACAGCATTTATTTTAGCATGAAAAACACCTGACGTGAAATATGATGCATTATTACAGATTAAAGGCCTGCATAAACCCAAGGTAGCTCTCAGTTATGTGCCTGGTTACAGCTGCTCAGGTTGAAGTTATGCAAACCTCTGCTGAGATTTACACAATGGTCGTGAATATCAAGGACAAAGTTTTAACTTGTCCTGCAAGATAATTCTCCACTTTTTTGCTCCTCGTGCCGACTCTACAGTATACGTTCATAGTTATCTCAGTGCCTTTTTATCTGTTACTTAGTTAAAATACTTCATTTTTCACAGTTAGTTTTGTATATATTAACAGTTTACCATTTTTTTTAACCAGATTTTTGTATATAGTGTTTTTGATCCTTGAGATCAATAGGCTAGATAACTGTTAGCGACATTAGCCAGCCACGCGCTAACATTAGCGCTCTTTTTTAGACTCTGTGCTTTGCAGAGCTGCCAAAAATGAAAGTGACCAATCACACCATCTTGAGAGAGCGAGCAGTAAAGCTCCGACCTCAGTGCTGGAGAAGGGATTTGAATCAGGAATCATAGAGAAGGGTGGCTGGTTCTGCTATTATGTGTATATGCAGAGCTTCTTAGAAAGCCAGCGAGGCTAGCTGACAGGCTAACCTCGCAAGTTAAAAACACCTAGTGATTATCTAAATGGTCAAAAAAGCTTAATATACGTCGATTGTGCTAGAGGGGAATAGCTTGTGCGCACAAAATATTATCTTGTGCATATAAGGACAAACAGGGAGGGCATTTACATAATGAGAACTTTTGGATACTTTTAATAAATTTCGCAGGTGATAATTTTGTGCATTTGAGTAGTTTATTTGCAGGACTTTCGCTTACAACAGAGTATTTTTACATTATAGTATTGCTGCACCGAAGAAACTAAGAAAATGACTGGAGTACTTCTGAGATGTCACTCTGTGCAAAGAGAAGTATGTGAACCTATCTGCCACAGGAAAGATGTTAATTCACTGCTACAGCTGCTGGACCCCCTGGTGAGTTTCAAGCTTGTTCTGGATACTATATTACTTCAAAGCTGAATGTCTCAGACAGAGTGGGACTTCACTTTTGTCACTCCTGTCAGTGGATTTTAGAAAATAATGTGTAGGGGTGTCTCCCTTCTAGAAGAGGGTTGCATGAAAAGGTAAATGTGTCTTTTTTTTACCGTCAGCCTACAGACGCTAAAACCCGAGAAAAGCCGGTTATTGAGCAAAGACAGCTGATTGTTCTTCTGTGCTTTCTTCTTCTCCTATTCAGGGTGACGTACAGTGCTTTGCCACTGGTGCTCACCTGCAGCAGCTCCATGATAAATATAAGCGGTTGAGGTGTTCTCATTAGCTCATCCAGCTCTGGGAAACCGGTGGAGTGATAGTGGAACATGTTTCCCATGCCGCACATGTGTCTCTGGCCCTCCAGGGGGTCTTTCCCTTGAGCGATCAGCCTCATTCCCTTGGACACGATAGGGTACAGGCCTGTGTGCTGCAAAATAAACTCATCAACAAAAACATAAACAACAAGACAAAGAAGCACTTAATCATGCTAACCCCCTGGTACTGCCTGCCTGTGACAATCAGGCCTACCAGGAACACATAAGTAATGGCTGCAATTTTACTTGCAAATTACATTTTTTTTTTCTCCAGAAGAAAAACACAACAATTTGCACAAAAAGCACTACTCAGTTTGTGTTTGTAATACAGAGCATGTAGGAGGCTTCAGAGGGTTGATTCATGTGCATACTAATATGGAGTAAAGGCTCCTCTTCTTTGCTCATGAACACCAATTAGGACTAGTTTCTTGGGCCTAATATCTTGGGGAATGTGTGCGTGCGTTAAGTCCGTAAATCAACTTACAACGGCGTCACACCAGAACTCAGCCACCTCTCCAATCCTCATGGACATCAACAGGGTCTCCCAGACCTCCATCTTGAACATCTTTCCGACGAAGATCTCAGCTGGTCTGCCGGCCAGTCGACTGTCATCGATGACCGTTCGCTCGAAGTCGTCCAGCAGCGTCTGGAAATGGAAAACCAGCTGGGGGCAGGAAGAGTTAGGAGGGTGGAGAGTAATCCATGAAACCATTAGTCTCCAACACATCATAATAACCACCACTATAATCACTAAAATGAAATGCTTTATAAACCATTTATTAAGAATTTGTAAAGGCTTATAAACATCAGTTGCAACTTTACAATAAACAATTGCTTGATGCATATTATATTATATATTATAAAGCATTTCATTGTTTGTTAACAATGAAATAGCTATTAAAATATTAATTAGCTATATATTTACCATTTATTAATGATGGCTATATATGAAATGTGGCCTAAAAATGTCTTTATGGTGTACAGTTTGTTCATCCTTTATACTTTAAAACAAATAGAGATCTAGTTTTGTAGAATAATCTGTGGGATTGTTTTTAAAGTACACGAGAGATCCTCACATCTTTTCAAAGACGTTATGAATTTCCCCTCTGAGAGAACTTAAAAGCACTTTTATTTACTGGCTAAGACATTTCTTTTATTTTTTTCCAAAACACAGAACTTGTTTATTAAAGTGTGCAGATAACTAAAATATACAATCCTCTCATTTTTTTAAATAACAGTCAGTGAGGAATTCCTGCCTTCGACCTTTTTATGGATGTATGCTCGCACGTACAGGGTTGGGTCAGATTACTTTGACATGTAGTGTCGGTTACTGAAGACAGATTGGTGGCAATTTTTGTAATTAGAAATGTGATTCATTGGATTACAAAAAAAATCTGTATACTTTTGAATTACCTTCATAAACATGGTACTGGCAGGAACTACAGCAGTACTGTGTAGGCCTGGACGATATTCGGTATCATTGAATATTGCGATATTTCTTTTTAAATATCAAACTGCTGTTATAGCACCTTCAGGCTTTTATTTTGAAAACGAAATGCACGCAGCGCTGTCATGGCAGCAGAGGCAACGCACATCGATATTTGGGAAGTTACTTCAGGTTAATTGGTTAATTGGCCTGATAAGACACAGAAGTTTCTAGGTAGAATGCCAGCTTCCCAATTTAGCAATATTTCGGGTTTAGAGCGGTAAAAATGGCGAGCCAAGGGATTTGAATCAGGCCGCATGTCATCTTTGCCGTACGCAGGTGTGAACTAAACAGGGCATTACTAAAAAAATTGTTCGGCTGGACTCGCCAAGTCAGTAATATCATGTATCACGATATTTGGGTGGGGCAATATCGTGATATAAGATATTGGATATGGCCCAAGCCTATTACTGTGTGTATTGTATAACATCTGGAATGCTGTTTTAAAAAAATTTTAAAAGTGTAATCAAGTAATCCATGACAATGTAACGTTGATCTCATTACACATTCTTTCAAATGTAATCTGGTTATAGGTGCTAATTTTTGGTGATAATAATCCTGATTGCATGTATTTGTTTCTGACCAACCCTGTGCATGTGTATACGTGTGCATACAGTGTATGTATGTTTTCTTCTCCCCTCTTTGACCATGTTCTGTATGTCTGGCATAGAGAAATGAATAAATATGATAGTCATCTATTTTGTCAGCTTTGACAATGTGTAACTGTTGACAATTTTATGATTGTTTATGTGTGCTGTCAAACATTTGAGTCATTTCTGACGACCAACACAAACACGCTGGTATTCAATATGTGTTCAATCTGTTTGTGCGCATATGAAAGACTGTACCGTCACTGTGACTGTACAGTTACGCTGTCCCCTTGTAACCTTCTATTTATAGCTTGACAGATTGTGTACAATGGTCTGATAACTGTGAGAGCAACTGGAGATCACCTCACCTGGGAGGGAACACACACACACCCAATGTACACACTACACACGCACAGGTAAATGGAAATTCACGCTGGCATTGTCATGGAAAATGTTTGTTATGGTGTCCAGGCTCGGTGCCATATGGCTGGATATGACTTGGAAGGGAAAAAAAGTCGGCGACCAGCGGATCAGCGAATGAACAGACACACAGATACGGTGCCAAAAGACATGTTGCAATTTGGTTGACCAAATGTTTGCTCTGTGTGTTAAGTGCCAGAGACAGAATACATTTCCTCACTTCATGAATAATGCAGCAGAATCTAATTGAAGTGGGCAATGCACCAGAGCTAAAAATAGACATTTTCCAGTGGAACATTAATTACATCACAGTGGTGATCATTTCCAATCATGGTGAGTCGGTCAGGTTAACTGTGACCTGTTACCTTTGCCCCAGGTGGAAAGTGTGGCAGCGGTCCTGAGCCTCCGGCCAGAATCTTCTTCTTGACTTCTGGGTGGTTCAGAAGGTATGTCTCCTCCATTGTCTCTCTGCCAGAAAAACTGTGACTCTCTGACAGAAAACTGTGTGTGTTTCAGAGATCTCTTTTTTCCTCTCTAGGTCTGTGTTCTTCTGGTTTTCTAATTAGCCTAGTGGAGAGAGTCTTGCCTGGTTAGCTGCTCTCTGACAGATGGCAGGATTAGGCAGGTGGACACTTTAATCTGAGGAGCTAATCTCTTGCCTACCTCTGCGATTGGTGGGGCAATCCCTGCAGAAAGTAGCAGGAGAGGCAGAGATGACCACCAGGGGCCCGGGATCATGTGTGCGAGAAAAGCCTAGATCACTCTCGAACAAGCTAAGATCATTCTGGAAGGACAGTAATCTGATGACGTGATGATTGGATAGTGACACGGCTGTCCGGTCATGATGGGAGGCCTTTACATCACACAAGAGAGTGAACAACAACTGGCCCTCAAACAGTAACTTCTTAGATTTGACCGCAAGTAATGACTTTTTTCTTGATTAATATTCAGTGGTGTAAAAAGTACTCAAAAGTCATACTGTAAAAGTAAAGATATCATGTTAAAATATTACTTTGCATAAACACTGCTCCTGAAACGCCTCGTCAGTAGTCCGGCCTTTAATTCTGTGACTTCCTGACATCACACTACGTCACCATGTCACACATTTGCATAATTTATGCTGATATTCACGGTAGAAGTGAAGCTAACTGGAAGCTAAAAACATGACAGAACTGACCGGAGACACAGCGAGCTGTACTGGCTCAGGCGTGTGTGGGCTGACCAATCAGAGCAGACTGGGTATTTAGGAGGGGGGGGAGCCTTAAAGAGACGGGAGGTAAAACAGTGTTTCAGACAGAGGAAGAATACAGTGCTGGACAGAATGAGAAAACTGATGCGATTTCTGAGCATTAAAGCATTTAAACCTTATCTGGTAGTGACCCGAAATAAAATAAGGAACCTAAAAATATGTCTCCTTTAAAGTATCTGACATTAAATGAACTTAAGTATTACAAGTACTTTCCTGGCAATAATGTACTTGTATCAAAAGTACAAGTGACATTAAATTATACATACAGTATATTTGCATTTATGTATTAACTGTATATTTTGGGTTAACTGATTATCAGCCTGGCCGATTATCTGATCCATTATACGGCATTTTTCTGATTTTCAAAATCAGTGTTTTGGAGTTTTTTTGTTTGTCAGATTGCAGATAAAAAAAAAAAATCTATTACTTGTGCTCTGATGCAGCAAGTTATCTGCAAAGTAACTAGTAACTTAAGTTCTCAAATAAATGTAACAGAGCAAAAGTACAATATTTGCCTTGCCTTAAAGTATTTAGTTACATTCCATCACTATATTTTGGTCCATCAAATCTCAGTTCATGCCATCACATCCTGAAGCCTAACGTTATGTCATAAAATTGCTTGGGTCGAAACAAAAAGCAGCAAATTCTCACAGTTGAAACACTAGAAATTGTTCACATTTATCCTTGAAAAAAATGATTTTATCAAAATAATTGCAGATTCATCTTCTGTTAATCAAAACTTCAATTAATTGACTACTTATCTCAGCTCTCATTTGAACAGGAAGGACTTGAGTGGGTGACAAACTAAAATAAGATGAAAATCCAGATTCTGATGAGTTGTTAACGCTGCAAATTAACCTGGCAGTTTAAATCAAATAAGCTCAGTGGAGGCTCCACTGAATACACTAGTGAGCAGTAACAAAGATGCAAGTCAGTGCCACAGTCAGCTAGATTTCAACCTAGTTTGAAGACAGTGAAATAACAAAATACATTTCATACGTTTTAATCCCGTGTTAAATATTCACTATCTTTTGTCACTTGCCTTTTTTAAGTAATTTTAAATCAAAATTCTCTCTATTCTCTTTCTGTCAAACTGATAACTCATCTTGTTACATAATTTTATCAATTAAATATGATTTGGGGGTCAACTTGCTCACTGTCCATTATATTAAACCATTAGTTAATACGAGTAGCTTGTTTTGGGTTTTAGCTGTTGAAGTTGTGAGAAACAAAAAATGTGGCTGAGGTGGAAATCTCTCAGTGAAGCCTTGCCCTCCTCCCAATCCAACAACACAGGTCAGGGAGGTGTGTGTGGAGGCCAAAAGTCCTCTGCAGCCTCGAATCTCTTATTACAGAAGATAAAGACTCTCTAACTTCTGTTTCATTGTTTCTGTAACAATTTGAGGAAGGTTCATCCACCGACATCAACCATCAAACAGCCCACTTATATAAATCTCTGCCAAAACGCAATACAAATGACAGTTTCCATTTTTTGACACTTGTGTATCACTGTAATTTATTCTTCATACAGGTAATTAAATACAAAGAGGGTGACCTTGTGTAAAAATTGGCTGTGTACATTTAGCTTACTTAGCTTTTTCACTGTTGAAGCCAACCAAATACTTTAATCATATGGTGAAGAAAAACAAATTTGTCAACTTAGTAAAAAACATTGCCTTTAATACAGACATCAGTATGCTGCATGTGTAATATATGAAAATGATAAACTGAAAGGAATGACACAGCAAGTCAGCTAATAAAGACTCCCTCCTCCCTGAATGAAGGCTCTTCTCCTCCTTCTCCTCTTCCTCCTCTCCTGTGTTTATGTGTGGCTTAAGATGACATGAGGCTGCCCCCTGGTGGTCACTTCTCTATCAGAGAGTCCAGCTGCTCCTGCAGGGAGGCCAGCTGTTGAAGCAGAAAATAGAAGCCGTGATTGATGCCCCCGAACGCCCCGGGGTGTAATTGGAGGGTAAGTGGATGATGATTAACATGTCTTATCACATTAATTTGCAGCCTTCATTTGTCAATACAAACAACTACCCAAGACAGTGGGTGGCCTCAATGCCATAGTTGCAAAAAGGACTCCGCTGTTAGCTGCTGACAAATTAAATTTCACATGATTGAATTTGAACTTTACTAGAAGGCATAAAAAAATATTTGATTTTAAAAAGTACAGCGCCATCAGCTACCATGGTATCTGACATTCTTACAAGATAAATTCATGCAAAGTGCTGAAAGTTGTAGAAATCTCCCAGCGAGCACTGATCCACGGCTTTTACGTAAAGTGTTCTTACCTGCTCCATCTCCCGCTCCTCCTGCTGAATAATCTCGTCCAACAAAGCTTGGAAGCGGTTCTGTGAGAGGAGAGAGACAAACAAGATTTGTTCGAGTCGACACGCTGAGCCTCATTAAATTGCGATGGCTTTAAATGTGTGCCTGCCTGGGCGCTGCTCATGTCACTATCTCCTCCCTGACAGAAAGGCCACTTGGAATGCCAGTCAGAGACAGCTGACCTTTTCCCTGCGACTGTGATAATAACGACTGGAGATGGGGCTTTGACGCTCCCAAAACACAGGGCAATGAGAGCTCTAAATGGCAACGTAAAAAGGGCCATGTCTGCTCATGTTTCGCTCATTGTATTCTCCACTAAAGAGTGCTCAGAAGAACAATGAGTTTTCATGCCATTTTTCCTGCATAGCAATGTGTTAATACCAAAGGGCTGATGGGAGAAATGTAATACTGTGTGTAATCAGCTGTCTTCATCATCACTGCTTAGAGAACTTATGCTGCTTGAAGACTTCTGCCTCAGAGCTCATCTGCATGTTCTTGTTTACGTTTCTGTACATGCAGACCTAGTTTCTGTGTGAAAGAGTGTGTGTGTGAGTGGGTGCGTGTTAAGTGTTTACTTTGAGGGCCTGGTTTTCCACTTTCATGATGAGCTCCTCCTGCTGTTTCTTTCTGGCGCGGGTTTCCTGGAGCTTGGCCTTGACGTTGTTGATCTGCACCTGATATTCCATAACTGCAGGGAACAGCAGAGGGTTCAGATGTTACAACCGCCATAAAAAACACAAACATCATTTACGCTTCTGCTTTGTTGTGCAGTTAAGAGCGAACAGAAAAAAACCTGTGGAGAGATGATGATGTGACTCGCAAAGCCATGAGGGCAAGATATGCACCTTAGCTTGCTGAAACACAAGGATGCCTCCATTTCAGTTTGACAAATTGCAGTTAATGGGAACAACAAATCCATTTAGAAGGACGTGAGCCAGCAGGCCGAAGCACTAAAAGACGCAACTAAATCAGACTGCTCTGGGCTCCACAGAGGGTTCTCATTAAATCCAGCCAAAGTGATAGCATCTTGCAACAACCTGTGGCTCCATCACCATCAACTATCTTCCAAACTAATTGTATCCACCCCCTATTCCCCTCCAACTGACTCTCAATAGTCTGATACAGCCCATCTAATATGCACTATCAAGCAAGGAGGAGTCCCTGCAGACCCATTTATTACAACTCTACAGCACTGTCAGACTCCAACACATCTGCAGTAGCTCTGCTGCTGTTACAGTGGAGCTGACCGGTAGTGCTGCTGACTGACAGCTCAGTGTATGTAGATAAGGAGGCATTGAGCTGTCAGACTGGACAGCTGTCTGAGCCAAACGCTGAGCCACAACACCTGTCAGGCTGGTTAGCCGAGAGCTGTCAGCGTGGTGCATCTCCGTGGGCGAGGACACAGCACGTGTGTTTAAGTGTAAGTAGGGCTACTCATTTGAGGTAGTGTGTGTGTGATGTCTGACCTAGAAAACTCAGCTCTGATTAGAAGTCCAGACACCTGGCTGAGGTTATTTTTGACCTCTGCTTTGTAAGTATCTGAGGGGGTTTGATTTAAATATATGTCCGACTGTGTCAGGTCGACAAGTTGGTTTTGAAATCAGCATGTCGTGGTCTACGGCTACGACTTAAAAAATGAAAGACTGGGGTTGTGCCGGGTGACTCGGCTGAAAGAATCAGCATTCACACAGAGGTGCTGATGCAAGTTGCAAGCACAGCACGAAGGATTGCATAATTCTAATGCTAGACTTACTTTATCCATGTACATATACACACTTTCCAGAATAGCTTATACAAGCACACATGCTCAATTTAAGAACAGATGTACACACCATAGGGACATACGTCTATAGATCATATATTACAGAGCTTCTATGTGTATTTCATTCATTATATTCAGACACTTTCTTCTTTCTTCTTCTAAACTGGAAACAATTTGTTAAGTGATGTATTCAAATACTACACTGTGTCAGTAGGGCTGCAACTACCAATTATATTTTTAACAACTAGTTTGTCAATTTTCTTTTCCCATTTAGTCACTATTTGGTGTATAAAATGTTAAAAATAGTGGAAAATCCTGATCACACATCCCCACAGCCAAAGGTGACATCTGAAATCTTCACATTTGAGGAGATTTTGACCACAAACTAGCAACGTCTTTACAGGAGGCTCCTGAATTTAGGATTTAACAGCAGATGTTGATGTTTGCAGATGTTTTATGAGGAAGGAAGTGCACTCAGCATGTTTATTAGACCTTACGGATAAACACAAAGTGTTTTGGTGAGAAACTTAATGTTAATAGAAATTGTGTTTGTTTACTCCACAGGACACCTTTAAGCCTGCAAATATTCAGAATATTTCTTGATGAAGGACTTAAACAATAGCTTGTTTAATTGTTTTTGGCTCTACATCCCAGGAACATAAAATCCATAATTGCTGATATGACATGGTATGTACTGATATGCTTCAGTGCTTTTGTAGTTCAACGCCATCTACAGCAGGAGACTATAAAGTAATTAAAAATGTTCTCATACGCATTTTCACATGCAGTCCTCCCAGTCACTGATGGCTGACGGATGTGGTACTGTAAAACCCATCCAATTACCACAGTGCTAATGAATGTTGCGGAATGTTGCCAAATTTCATTTACTTTTGACAATGTCATTAGCTAGCAAACTATGCTAGCCCTAAAGTGGAAGAATGACTCCAATTGCTTTCGAACAGGAAGAGAAAGAAAATGGGTGGGGCAGCATAAGGTAAATAAATATAACATTTTTCATATTTCAATAAGCTTTTCATACAATCACCAATCTTCGTCATTCTGTAAATTTTCATACAAATTTCATACAGTTTTCCAGGTCTGTGTAGAAACCCTGATATCCTCTTACCTATCTGGTTGTTTCTATCACTTTCATGCTGTGCAGAGTCGGACTCGTTGAGTTTGTCTTGGAGCTGTCGGACCAGATCATCCTCTGTGTCCATGATATTCAGGTCCTCGTCCTCGTGCCGGTCCCCTTCGTCTTCCTCATCCTCACTGGAGCTGCTTATGTCGTTGAAGATCTCCCTCAGCTCGTCACGCTGGGCTGGCCATGCGGAAACGCACATTAGTGTTATTAACATGGACACAAAGATGGAAAGGAGCGAGATGCAAACACATGCTTTGGTTCCATCTAGGTCAGAGAGAGTACAGGCTGGTGGAAAACATGAGAGAATGTTAAGGATATGGCCCTGTGTGTAACATTAACCAGGTAGGATAAATGTGGACACCCAGCTTCCTTACTTGTGATATTTTGAACAATATTATCTCATATAGCAAACACAAACTGTGTTCTCCAACACGCAGCAGATAAGTGGTTCTTTTTTCCCCTTTTGTTCTTGAAATCACTTTGTTACAACACTGCACCATCTCAGAGTATTATTAGTCATGCCACTCATGCACACACACCGCCCACCTAGGCACCTATAAGTGTCAGCACACTTGCACTGTGCACCTAGGTGCTAGGTAGGTCTTCTTGTGAGTCTAGAGGCAAAAATTATCTAAGGGCCAAGGAGTATCTTATGCTTGGGTGCGCTCTATTTCCATTTCAAACCACTGGGGCAGAGGCTATCAACAGTGACAAGAGTGGTGTGCATGTTTGAAAATTAGGAGGGAAACCTTTACTGGTGAGAGGAGAGTATAAAAGAAATCCCTGTACAGCAGTCAGGTCAATCTCAAGAGCTATCAGTGCCTTTTCAACGCAGCTGCTCCCTAAGAGTTTGACCAGCTGATTGCAGGTATGTCAGTATCAACATGCGTCGGCCGATAAGTAACAAGAAATACTATTCCAATTTTTTTTTCTTAATATGACAGAAGATAATATTAAAAGGTTTTTTGTACATAAATCATATGAATTTGTACAATCTAATTTGAGCTCTTTCAAAGACGGTGTAATGAAGGGCTGATTGACTTTAAAACTGTCTTAAATCCATCATTATTCACATTTAATAATGCATTCAATTAAAGAAATGCAAAAAATACATCTGGGACAATTGAGAGCACTGACAAGTTTATTTTCTAGGGTAAAATGTCCTACTTAGGGAATATCTTGGTCCTGTTCCTAAATAGATTTAAGGGTTTCCTTTCAAAAATGTTTATGCTATTATGTAAAATCCTGAAGATCTATAAGATCTGTAAGCTACCAATTCCAGTGCTCCCGGTGACGGCTTATACTACCAAACAGGCCAAGTGATGAAAAATGCTAGAAGAAAGAGGCAAAGAGAGCTTCCTCGGGGGGTCATGCAAGTGTGGTGACGTAGAGAGAAGGGAGGGGATTAATAACTGCAAAACGGACAAGAAGTAAGCTAAAATGACAACAATGCTACAGCAGCTTTAAGTTTTTAAACTTTCAAATAGCAATATCTGTATCTGCAATGTCAATCGAGTTTTATTGTTTTGTGTTTATCATGTGGTCGAGGTAACAATACAGTACATACTCCTTTTTGCTGCTCTAACAGACTGGGGGTGCCAGCATGCTAATGAAGCCCACCAAAATCATTATTCCTCATGATTTACTGATGAAAAACATGTTTCTCTTACCAGAGGACCCATGACCCATCTTGTGCCCCGAGGTGCCAGGTGAGGAGTCCAGGTTAGCCAGAGAGCCGTGTTGATCTGCTTCCTTGGACTCATCCTCATTTATGATTTCATACCCTGAACATCATGGGTTAAGGCCATTATACTCTCTGAAGTCCAACACTAAAAGACTTTGAAAACTCTCAAGATTCCACAAACTCGTCTTTGAAGTAGACTTGAAAGATCATACCCCTCAACTTTACCATTCATTAGTGTGTCGTGTGTATGTCGGCTGCTGCATGCAAACGCTGCAACTATAATTAGAATCCAGCTTCACTGTGACCGACTAAGCAATGATAATGAACAGTCCATCTCAATTAACACACAGCAAGCAGCCACTCAAAGTGGCTCCGCTGTGCTCTTATTCTGTCAGGCGAGTTTAGAGTTTCATTAGAGCGCTAATAGCTTCCTTGCAAAGTGCATCTCGCTCACAAAGACATTCAACAGAGTCAAGTCAGGTGAGCCGGGCAGGAGTCAGAACACCCACTTGGGTGTATGATCTACTGAATTAGGATTTTAGGGGTGTGAGGTTATGTTTGTCATAAAAAGAAAAAAAGAGTCCTAACTATTTGATTCTTCTTGAAAGCTAAAGTCACTGCTCAGGGTTAGCTTCCCATCTGATTCTAATTAACATGCTGTTGCTTGTTGTTTTGCTTGGTTACACATCTGGTTAATTAGCTCTTTAGGCTTTGAAAAATGACCATGAATAGCAGTTGTAGGTGTCTAAAAGGATACGGACGCTGACAGCCTCAGCGTCTGTGCTCAGCAATCTCTTCACCTCCTTTTCCACATCAGGAGATTCAATGTACTGTGAAGAGAGAGAGAGAAAGAGGTTGGGTAACATGTAGCGTTAGCCTCATCTCTCTCACTTTCTTTCTTTGTCTCTCTCACACACTCACACTCACATACAAAAGGCAGCAGCTGGTCACATGCCAGGAAGCACATTAGCGATTAAAAACAGAGGGGGCCAAATCAATATGGCTCGGCTCTGCATCTTCAAGAAGATTTATTCCGAAGACAAAGTAGAAGTGTAGTGTTCTAGCACACTCGCTTTCACTTTGATCAAAGCAATAGTGAAATTGCCTTCTTTGCCTGCCTTCGGGGCAAACTAAGATTGAAAGGCTTTATTTATATGTAAATCTTGGTTTTCACTTTCACCACAGCTCCTATTTTATGAAATGTAAATGTCTTGTTGGAGCAGAGCCGAGGAAAGCGATGGATCATCAGACAGGATGCTAAAGAGACGGATGGGAAAGTGGAGGTGGGGAGCTGAGGGGGGAAATGAAAAAATGTCAAAACCTTCTTTTTTGCAGTCTTTCGAAATCTTCTCTTGCGAGTGTTCTTCAGAGGGCAGGTGACTGGAGACCAAAACAACAGGATTAGTGAAGTCAAAATGGCTTAATAAGCCGTGGAGGCCAAACCGTGCTTCCTGAATTGCGCGTAGATATTTGTCTCCTTACTGCCGTGGTTCCAGACGAATTTCTTGTCCTTGTCTTTGTCCTTCTTCTTGCTCTTGGGGTCGGTGCCAGTTGGCTCCTCTAAAGGAGGGTAAAGGTCTCCATCTAGTGTACATACCAGCATCTAATACACGGAGGCAAAAAATGAATGAATCACTCTGCATTCTGCTGACTAGTGTTGTACTACAGTATTGTCAGGAACAAGAAAAGTAGAGACAAGACATTAGACAATTGTCATCCTCAACGTTCACAATAAAAAATGTATCCAATGAAGATGACATCCTAGATTTTATGCCACTGTGGTGTTTTACCTGGCAGACATCAGCGGTCTTATAAAATGTCTTCTTGTCCACCGTTTTCAGAGACTCGATCATACATGGCAGATCCACCAGTTTGCAGGCCAAAGGGACACGGTCCACTCTCACTATGCCATGACGACCATCAGCTACAAATAAGAGGAACAACATGATTGCTTATAATGAAATGATGTGTGTGAGAAAAGATAAATACTACAATTAGGACACTGCCGTCACTGTTAACTTAAGCAGAGTACAAGTGCAGGTGCAAAACATGTTTTTTTCCAGACATATATAATTTAAGACTCAATCTGACTCCATTTGTATTCATATATGGATCAGGTCTTTTCTTTCTCTATTTTGATTTTGCTTGAGACTGACATTGTGATATTTTGGTTTTCTACAATATATATAGCGATATGAAAAAATACAGGAATTTCCTCCAAATAACTCGAATAGCTCTATTTGGAAAAAATAGAGCTTGTAGAATGATGATGATTCTTCTGATTTGAGGCTTTTGAGGCTCACAACTATGCATCCAAGATCCACTGAATCGGACTAAATTATGCAATATTTGACAGATGTCTCTTGTAAATGAATCATGGAAAATGAGAAACATGCAAGTTGTAGCACGACATGTTTGACTTGACATTGCACATGCACACATTGTGATGTCTATGCTAAAACGATATGCTGTGCAGCCTTAATATCCTTTATAAAATCATGTACTTTGCCTCATCCTTGCTTGTGAATGACTGAGCATTTCCAGGACGCCTCTTTCATACCCAATCATCATACTATCACGTGCTATCAATAGACCTGTTTACCTGTGGAAAGTTACAAACAGGTGTTTTATGACAACTTTCCCAGTGTTTTGTTGCCCCTGTTCCAACTTGTTTGAAACATGTTGCTGGCATCACATTCACAATAAGCATATATTTACAAAAATCAAAGAAGTTAATGAGGTAAAAACATTGAATACATCATCTTTTTTAATGTTTTCAATTGACTTATGTCAAAAACTGCTTTTTTTAACTTTTACTTATATTACTGCTTTTTTTTTTACTTATGACACTGCTTTTTTAAAATTTATAATACTGCTTTTTTACTTAAATTACTGCTTTTTTAAAACATATAATACTGCTTTTTTAAAAATTACATTATTGCTTTTTTCCCCCTCTTATTTATTATTACTGTTTTAACTAAAGCTCTCTTTTTTTGCTATCCCCTTTTGCTGCTATAATAATGCAAATTTCCCTACTGTGGGACTAATCTTATCTCATCTTTAAAAGGATAAGCAAATTATTGCATTCTGTTTTATTTAAGTTTTACACAGTGTTTAAATCAGTGTTTGAACGGTGATGTCACAGAGTCAGTCAGTCACAAATAAAAGCACTTAGACTACTGATAAACAAGCTTACGGTGCAGCTCAATGGTGAGTCTGTCTTTCATGTTCATACTGCTAGACTGGGCAATCCTTCGTACTGTTGAGGCGTACTCCTGAAAGAGAGAAAAGATGAATCATTTTCAACAGTCACATTACATTTTTAGAGACATGATGAGTTTCAGCATGTGTAACAGTCTCACCGAAGGCAGCCTCAGGACAAACTGGCTCTCCAACTCATAAGGAGCATCCTCCTTATTCTTGGAGCCGGCCTTCCCAACTAGGATCAAAACAGATCACCATGCACAAAACGTTATCAAAACTTGTATCAGATATTCTGTCAATGAAATTTGTAAACTGTGATTTTTTTGTTCTGTTCTGTACATGTGACATCTATTGCATGTCTGTCCATCTGATCCCTCCTCTGTGTTTCTTCCTCAGGTTTCTTCTTCTCTTTATTTTTTAATATGGCAAGTTCTTCCTAACTCTAATTGAGGGTCTAAGGACAGAGGATGTCATTCAGTGAGCAGATTGTAAAACCCACTGAGGCAATGTGATTGTGATTTTGGGCTATATAAATAAAAGTGATTTGATCTTGTAGAATAACTGTCTTGTTGGTTGCTATTCATTCACAAAACTATCATGTAAACAAGATGCTAGAAACACACAGTGATGCAGCTGTACAGATCAATAAACACCATCTGGTTTCAGTATCAAGGAGGGAACTCTTTTTGCTCATTTTTTCATCAACAAAAGTGTTCCAGTATGTGAATGCTCAAATGATCTCCTGTTTTCAACTCATATTTATTAGCTTTTACGGCACTTCCCTCAGACTACGACCTCAACACTAAAATCAAAGTGCACCAAGCACCTGCTGCTAAGAAAAGCAACTTCCCTGAAGAGCATTCTGGAGTAAACTCACTCACAATCCACTTTAATGTCTTTGAATGCTCATCATATTTTTAACTGTTGTCTCTTAAGTAAGCCCATTAATAAGCTTCTTTCACATTTTCACTTGTTTTAGTTGCTTTCTACCTGCATCCTAATATGTCTCTTCTGCTATGCTATTGCATATGTTTTGTCCTTGATATACAGCAAGTACACATTATATCTTCTTGGTATATATCAATTTTTGCTCTATTGCGTAATATGAACTCATCTTATATCTAATATTGTTGAATTGTGATATTGGAGTGTTGACTTTGGATTCCTGGTGGTAAATAATAAAGTAACCAAACTCATACCTCTTCTCAGCCTGTATCACTACACGTAAATCACCCAACACGATCACTACTTCTCTCAAAAGTATTAATTTTATGATTAGTTCAACAAAAGACTTTACCTCTAGTTAACCAACGTTTGCTTTGATACATATTGATACGAATAACTTCTTCGTGTTGCCTATATATATCTGAATAGGTTTACTCTGTTACAGTTTGAGTAAGGGTAACGTTAAGCTAACCTTAATGTAGCAGGGTTACAGCTAACTGCGTATGATGCTACAGACAATCCTGGTTAAAACAGCTACAAACTTTAAATTCTGAACAGTTGTTCACATCTGGAAACAACCAAATTCTGCTAATTTTGTTCCGTTATGTTGTTTTTAATCGCAACTCATTCATTCAAACACAAACTGCCCGAGAAGAGGCGGCGGCATGTTTACAAAACAGCTAGCTATCGTTAGCTTAGCGGCTAGGCTACATTAATAGCAAGGGGCTTTTAAACGTACCTTTGATTTTAGACGTCATCTTCGTGTATGTTATTTGGACGGCGCAGCTGCATAAATGTGCTTAAATTATAAAAACAACACACAAAAAGGAAAGTATGTGTACGCTGACGCCACTTTGTTGTCAGCTACACGAAGCAAACAGCGACGACCGAGACGAAAACACGACTGATTGAGTAGATGCTTGCTACATTCAGGTTCTCCTCGGAAATTGTGCTTCCACCATCCCAGCACCCTCGACACGGTACAGGTAGTGGTACTACGCTTGCAGACTACTCGTGTTCAGAAATCCAACTTTCAGTGTAGCTCTGTTAAATAAAATTATTCTGATATGATAGGTGTGTGTATTTTATTTAAATTGTTGGTGAATGGTGATGTTGTCATGTGAAATGTACTGACTCTAAATTGTTAATTTCCGATAAACTGGAAGGTACCACTCATTCCCGCCTCTGCATCGCGAGACTAGCCAATAACCGAGTTTTGGTTTAAAAAAGGGTTTTTTATCAAACAAACACATATTTAGTAAAATATTAAAATTGTAGTTAGCTGTTTTAGCATGGCTTAGTTGTACTGCTGGGGGGAGAACAATATAATGCCATATTTCCCAGGGCGTTTACAAAAACGCCCTGGGAAATATGGGATTTCTTTTCTTTTTTTTTTTCTCTACAAAATCATTTTTAGTAATCATTAAACTTTTAACTTCGCATAATACCCGAGTCGATCAACATTACAGAAACAGATAAGAAATCTTTTCATCTCACTTCCTGTTCAGAGTGGTAAAAATGTGAGATTTCACAATAAGAGTCCTCAGTTAGAACTAGCATTGTGAAGTAAGGTAATGCAGCGTGTAAAACAGCGTAATCTATATATTTCTTTATTCACAAGTAGTATAAATTATACACAATACGTAAAGCCAAGATGTGTCGTTTATAGTTGATTTAAACAAGCAACCTGACGCTACGGTGCTTTTAAATTGAAATAAACATCGAACACTTTCTGGAAAAAAATAGTTTTCACTTCCGGGCCGGAATTGATTCCTCTGTTGCTGTCGTCTTTCTGCTCTGTATTCCCCCCTCCTCCTCCCAGTTCGTGCATAATATTTGCCCAAAGTTTGCTGTTTCCCCTCGACGACACCGGAGCATTTGACTGGCGAGCGGCCGAAAATGGTGTTTAAAGTGACTGTCAACAGCGCCTGGAGGGCAACGAGGACGCTGTGGTTGCTCGTGCTGGTGAGCCTGTCTGTGTGCATCTGTGTGTGCCGAGCATCATCACCTCAGGAGGACAGTGCCATGGAGAACATCGTTACCGAGAAAAAGGCTGAGGAGAGCCACAGGCAGGACAGCGCGGACCTGCTCATCTTCATCCTGCTGCTCACCCTCACCATCCTGACCATCTGGCTGTTCAAACACCGGCGCTTCAGGTTCCTGCACGAAACTGGACTGGCGATGATTTATGGTGAGATGCTGAGAGACGTCATCAGTGTCGTTACTTTCATGTGGTGCCCGTGATTAGATGTTAGATGGTTGGATGTCAATGCCAGGCCTCATTCTTCTTTCTAAGCCAAAAAAAAAAAAAAAAGAAGCTTATTAAGGACAGTATGAACACCTTGTCTGCACCCTGCACGACTCACAAGCATTAAGTGCTTGTGGCCCCCCACTGTAGCGTTCATTTACACTTCCCTAAGGCCAACAATTGATGTGCTTGAAATGGAGCAGGATGCACAATTTGTGGTCGACTGTTTCCTCCTTCACTAAAAAAACCCTCCCTAGGTCTGATAGGACAAACACTAACACTAACTTGCCTGTGACTGCTCTTTACTTTCAGTTCTTACTTGGGTATGACACGGTGGCACCTCTGGAGAGTTGTCAAATTTCATATCCTTAAAATAATTCTCTGAGCAGTGAGTATGAGTAAGTTGGTCACGCTGTAGTGGAGTCATGTTACTTTTTATATCTGCAATGATTTAGTCAAATATTTGCTAGCACACCCGTAGGTGTTCTTACTCACCTTAGCTCCCCTGCTTGGCTGCGGTAGTAGATCCTCCTGCTTTCAAGTGAAAATGTCTGATATGAAAAAAAGTTCAACTGGACATGCACTAACTGTGCCTGATTGACACCTCCTCACTTTCTGGTTAGTTGTGTTGCTCCTGTGAGGGTGTGAAGTCGCATGTTATTATCTTGGTAAGTGCGTAGTGTTTGTTCGGTGAGCTCATGTCATTCCAGGCATAGCTCCACTCGGCTTCATCCAGATTAAGGGCACAGTGGCTCAACATGTTTTATTTTGGAGTTATATTCCTGAAGGTGACCAAAAACTGGGCTCATGCCCTTTAGCTTCACTTTGTGAGGCTAAAAAAAAATCTCCTTTTTCTCCATCCCTCCCATCCCTCAATTTAAGCACCCCCCCACATCTCCTTGTGACATCTCTTCATTGATTTTAGCCTCCTTGTTGCAACAGTAATCAACTCTGCCCTTTGTGTCCTGTTTGTCTTGCCTCTTTTTAACCTCTTCCCTCAGGCCTACTTGTCGGCGTGGTCTTGCGCTACGGCATCCACGTTCCTCGGGACATCAGCAACGTCACGCTGGGCTGCCCCGTTAATGCCAGCCCCGCCACTCTGCTGATCAACATCAGCGGAAAATACTACGAGTACACTCTGAAAGGAGAGATCAATGCCAACGAGGTGGACAACGTGCAAGATAATGAAATGCTGCGAAAGGTACAGGCCATCACGGCACAGGAAGTTGCGAAGGGCCATCATTGATTACATTTGTCATACTCATGCTGAATGTTTGTTCTACAGTTCATGTTGAAGCTGTGTAATATACTGGAGAGTTGAAACAATCAATATATCAATTGATTAATCAACTATTTTGCAACCTTCATGTCCTTAGTGAAATATTTCATTGGCTGTTGTATCTTTTATTTACCACAAATTCTCCACATTAAATGTATTGAATATATCTTCTATTTACGGATCTGCAATCTAAAGCTGGATAAAAAAAAAACACTTTTGTAAAAAGTTTTCAAAATGTTAAGAAAGGAGTATAAGTTATGGTGAGATCAGTGGCAGAAGGATGCTCTCAATGAAAGAGAGAGCTGCTTGAACTTTTTGGAGCCGTGACTATTATAGACTGTTATTCTGTGGTCGTGTGCTGGTGAGATTCACACCCGAAAAACAAGAACTGTGTAAAGAAAGTGCCACAGAGGCTGCGTTCTTTCAAGTTGTTCCATTGTTCTTCACTGTTTGAGGTTCGTTCACCACACATGTCATCTATTACGAATTAAATCCACAACATCTCATAAAGACAACATTTAATACAGCTAATATACTGTTCATGTCCCTGTGTACAGAAGCTGTCCCCATTTCCCAACAGTGTTTTGTTGATTGTTCTGGAAGCGACTTTATGATGTCCCAGATGTGTCATTTTTTGTGATTGTATTATGATCCTGTGTGTGTGTGTGTGTGTGGCTCAGGTGACCTTTGACCCTGAAGTGTTCTTCAATATTCTCCTCCCACCGATCATTTTCCACGCTGGCTACAGCTTGAAAAGGGTACAGTAGTTTTTTAGGCACTCTCTCTTATGCTGCTTAAAAACTAAATGCTTGTTAATGTCAAAGCAGACACTTTAGTAAAATTAGTTACACTTAATCCTTCAGACGATTATTGATGTGTTTAATTGTTTTGTCTTTCAGAGACACTTTTTCCGTAACATGGGATCCATCCTGGCCTATGCCTTTCTGGGAACAGTTATTTCCTGTTTTGTCATTGGGTAAGATTATTAATTCGCTACGAAGAAAAAATAAAAACTATTATTCTGATTTGTCACATTTCTAAAGTGCCCATGATGGCAATAATATCAGTGTTGATTTTTGATGACATGCTAATCCACCGGCTGTTCCTCCGTCAGGTTGCTGATGTACGGCTGCGTGATGCTCATGAAGAAGGTGGGGCAGCTGGGTGGAGACTTCTTCTTCACCGACTGTCTGTTCTTTGGAGCCATCGTCTCCGCCACAGACCCCGGTGCGTACACTTGCAAAGCTTTTCCTGTGTAGAGGTTACACTAATTATAAACCGGATTCAGTTTTTATCTCTTGAATTGCTCAAAGCTTGAAGTTCATGGAGTATAAGAATAACTGAGGTCATACTTTTTCACATTGATTAATTCTTTGAGGTGGGACAACCCCAATTCCAAAAATATTTGGATGTTTTGGTTCTTCTGACTTTGCATGTTGCAGGTATCAAATCACAATTAGGGTATATTTACAAAAAACAGTTAAGTTTATCAGTTTGAACATTAAATATCTATCCTTCGTTCTGTATTTATATATATATATTTTATTCTTGCGTCTTACTGCTTGTTTTTCTAAATTATTGTAATTGTTGCTAGTTTTAACCTGTTATTCTTTATATCTGGTTTTGTTAAGCTATTTGGGCTGCATCTTTGAGTGAAAGGTGCTATATAAATAAAGCTATTGTTGTTGTTATTATAATTATTATTATTATTACATTTAATATAGGTCCAAAAGGATTTGCAAATCATTGCATTCTGTTTTTATTTACATTTTAAGCAGTAATATGTATGTAAAATATGTAATCAGATACGGTTTTGGGCGGGACATTGAGTTAGACGACAGATTGCTGCATCAGAGCCAAAGTAGCACAATATTAAATTAATTTATTTTATTAGCAAAGAGACAAAAAGACATAGATTCTGATATCGTCCAGGCTGATTACTGGTCCATCTGTAGTATAGAGTTTAGAATTGAAACACAGCACTTTCAACCTGCCTCCATCTTGCTCAGTGATATGTATCATTATTTGGGTCTGTTGTAAAATGAAGGAATATCAGAAGTATTTCACGTGTTTGTTTTGCTCCACAGTGACGGTGCTGGCTATCTTCAACGAGCTGCAGGTGGACGTGGATCTGTATGCTCTGCTGTTTGGAGAGAGTGTGCTCAATGACGCCGTGGCCCTGGTTCTGTCCTCGTAAGTCATCTGTCTTCTTGACAGCACACTCAAACTATGAGTCTGCATCCATCCCAAACCATCCCGAATGTGTACAAAGCTGCTACGTAACTGATTGAGAGAAATGGCGAATGTGCAAGTCATGCCTGTGACCTTTTAACTAATCTGATATCAGCTTCTCATTAGCGCTGTGCTGAACACAAGGTGGTCGCTAAGCTAACGCTCAGTTTTTCTCCTCCTCTACACTGGACTGTTATTATTTCCACAGAATTGTAAATTATAATAGCAGGCAGAGAGGAGGGGCCGGTCCCTGCGGAGAGACTCTGACCATCCCATTGAACGGGTGTACTAAGTAGAGCATGGCATTGTGTGCCTTTGCGGTGCCTTGGGACAGACATGACAAATCACCAGCCATTTGTTTTTCCACTGGCTTATTCAGCTAGAGATGCAGAAGATTTCATTATTTATTCATTTATTTCTGGGTTGTTTTATTTTTACCAGTCAAGTTTTTTGCTGCTGGGAGCCAGCTAAGAACACATTCCTATTATCTTTTGAAGAAACTGTATACACCGAAGCCAAGGCGAGGGCCGGACGCCAGGAATGCTTACAGACAAACTGCCTGGTGATTTGTTTTGTGAGTTGTGTGGACTGTGAGTGGAGAGGGTGAATATATCACTTTCATTCCATTTTATCGCAAAAAGTACTTTGGCAAAAAGAAAAATTGTTTTCTATAATTGCTTTCTCTGACTGACAACTACCCTGCTAAATTTTAAATAACTCTGCTGCGATAAAATGCCTCTCAACTCAGACTGCACTTTAAAATAAAGGAACTTACTTATTTTCCAAAGTTTATTGAGAAGTGTCGTCTTTTTCTTTTAAGTTTGACTTTATTGGGACAGTTCGGTGTTGATACTTTACTGCCAGGGGTCACAAAGTTGCTGTATAAACTGACAGTTTTTATCACATTTTTATTTGTCTTTCAAAGCAGACTTACATGTAGGTGAAGCATCCCCCTATTTGGACTAAATTCTCTTATAGCAAGGATAAAGCTCTGTAGTCAGTTTTCTTGCTGGACCTGCAGAACGTACCTGCAGCATGTAATGATGTTTATCTGGAGAAAACAGTCAGTAAAGGGCAGTAAAGTAAGCCAAAAATACAGCATAACATTTAGTGTTCTTTATTATTTATTGTTCCACTTTTGTAACAGCATTTATGGGACAATTCGTCCGACTCACCGGATGCACCGGTGGTTTGGCTATACAACACAATGGGAACATAGTGACAGGAAGAAATCCTGACATCAGTGGAAACTTACCGGCAGCAATTCTGTCTCAAGGCTTCATTACTAAAAACCTGTACGTAATTCAAGCAATACCACTGCAGTAGACTTTTAAAAGCGAGCCACCTTGTCCTAGGTTGAGTATTAACACTGAACTATCCAAATAGAAAATCTTTGGTTCCAGCCCTCTTACCTCTACATTGATCCGCTGTTCTTTATCTGAAAGTTTTTTTGCTGTGAAGGCCTACAGAGGCACATCTGAATTTAAGTTCCTGTACAAAGAGACCTGCTACAGATGTGAAATGTGCAGCTATTGACAGAAATATTTGTCAGTATTAGGACTATTTACAGTTCAGGTTAAGCAGTTGTTTCATATTAAACAAATGCTGCCACATTTTCTGTGTGCGGGCTTTAAGTTAAGCTTTGTAAGTTGTTAAGTTTGTGTATAACTCGTCTAGTTCTCATCAAACGATTGTATTTTGTGTTACTTCAGGTCTATCGTAGCGTACCAGCCACAAGGAGACAACAGTCACACCTTTGAGGGCATGGCGATGCTGAAGTCTTTCGGGATTTTCCTCGGAGTTTTCAGCGGCTCCTTTGCTCTCGGCGTGGCCACAGGAGTCGTCACCGCTCTCATATCTTTTGTGTCACTCGTTATTTGTTTTATTTACTTGTACTAAAAGTAATCTTTGTAAAACATTCCTTTTTAGACTAAATGAAAGCAAAGCATAAGCACAGTTAAATTTTTAATTAAATCTTAATTATGTACAATATTGTTAGTAAATATTTCTGTTAATAGTTCTGTCTTCATTAAATAGAGCAAATAGAGCAGTTTAATTGATATTGTTTTTTGTGAAAAGTCTGTAGATAATGGAATATTTTTCCGGTTTGAAGAAATGGGTGACAATAATTTTGAAGGACATTTTCTCCATTAAAATCTGAGTCCATTCAGGACTGCTCCTTGTAACACATCACCTTACTTTTGTGACAAATGAAATTGTTGCACCTATTTTTTCAGGTTCACCTGCCGTTTCTCTGATATTATGAATAACAGATAAAAGTTTAATAGGAGTTCATCTCACAGTGTCTGAGTGTCTTGTTAAACTCCTTGACTGTCGTCCGTACGTGACTAAGTTCACTAAGCTGAGGGATTTCCAGCTGTTGGAGACGGCTCTGTTCTTCCTCATGTCATGGAGCACATTCCTGCTGGCTGAGGCCTGTGGCTTCACAGGTAACGCACACACATACACACTCACTCCAACTAGCATCCACATTATACATGCTCTTGAGCAAGACAGTAAATACTCTTGGAGAAAGCGCAAAATAAGTTTCCTGTGAGGATCAAAAACTTGGTTACGTTGTTGCTAATAATCAGTGGTTATTGATCGTCTAACTCTTGTCTGTCTCCGTCCCTCCTGGTGTGCTGCAGGTGTGGTCGCAGTGCTGTTTTGTGGAATAACTCAGGCCCACTACACCTTCAACAACCTGTCTCCTGACTCCCAGGACAGGACCAAACAGGTCAGACCTGGACGACAGCCACACCACTGCTCTTTCTGGTCTTTTTCAAAATGCTTTAAATTCTGACTTGTGTTCATACTATTATTTTGACAGTAGAAAAAGAGTGCTAAAGGTGGAGCTTATCAATGACAAGGTCAAAAAAACACCGGTTAGAATATTGGTTGATCCCTTTGTGAAACCAGATTTGAGGGAATTATTAAGGAAAGAAAATTGCTGCATTTATTCTATATTGTAAAAAGTAAAATTGCAATCAAAGTCACAAAAGCCAAGTGTTTTTAACTGGTTAACTGTTTCCACATGCACTAAGGTTGCATTGATGTTGTTTTGTGTTGCAGCTGTTCGAGCTGCTAAATTTCCTGGCAGAGAACTTCATTTTCTCCTACATGGGTCTGACCCTGTTCACCTTCCAGAACCACGTCTTTAATCCCATGTTCATCGTTGGAGCTTTTGTATCTTTTGCACGTGAACTACCTGGTGCACACAAATCCTCTGCTTCATTACAACATGTGTCAGTATCAGCGTAGCAATGTGGAACTTCCACTAGTATCAGCACTTTTCCGATGCCAGAAAAGAAAGTTCCCACAGCATTATACCTAACAACCGAAGGCAAGCTGTAATTGATTTAAAGGGGCAGTAAATAGTTTGGCACGGAGTGAGGATGCTTCACTGTCGCTCTGTTTCGTTGTCCTCTCCTTGACCTCCTTCCCTCCCAGGTGGCAGTGTTCCTGGGACGAGCTGCGAACATCTACCCTCTCTCATTCCTTCTAAATCTGGGACGACGCAACAAGATCAGATCAAACTTCCAGCACATGATGATGTTTGCAGGTTAGTGGTTTACTGATAGATATGTATCCTAAACACTGTGAGCCTCACATGGATAAAAAGAGAAAAAACAAAGGCTTGTAAATAGAGATCACATGATCTGTCTTAAAGAATAACTTGCATACTTGTTTGTGTATAACATTCTCTGTGCTCTTCAGGACTGCGAGGAGCGATGACCTTTGCCTTGTCCATCAGGGACACGGCGACATACGCCCGTCAGATGATGTTTTCCACCACTCTGCTCGTGGTCTTCTTCACTGTTTGGATCTGTGGAGGTGGCACGACCCAGATGCTGTCATGCCAGCGCATACGGTACACCTCTCCCTCCCTCACCTCTCAGATCCATCCCTGGGTCAAACTGGATTTACATTTGTTTATAACACTGAAGGGGTTTAACATATTAGGGTATTATGTGTTTAACGCATCTAGTTCACCTTTCAGGTTAAAACATTCATTATAACCTTTTTCTCTGCCCCTTAAAGCTGTTCATATTCAATACGCCCACCTTTACATGGAGCCTTGCTGCTCAGGAACTTGCTAAACGTGGGAAACACGCTTCACAACACTTAAGCAGCTGATTTCCATATTTTTTTCTTTTCTTTAACAGAGTGGGAGTGGACTCTGATCAAGATAACTCTGTAAGTGTGCCCCTCCAGAAATACTTAAATACTGTAATGTCTGTAAGAAAACCTCTAAATCCACGTTTTCCATGTTTGCACAGATGAGTATTACTGAAGGCCCAGAGAGAAGAAGCACCAAACAAGAAAGTGCCTGGCTTTTCAGAATTTGGTACAACTTCGACCACAAGTATCCTTGGAAGTGATTAGTACAAATGATAAGTTTATATTGATGTCATAATCAGCAAGAAAAAAAGATTTTTTTCATTTGTCTGTTCTCAAGTAGTTTGTTTTGTTTGGTTTAAAAAAAAAATGATGTTGGCCTTTGCAGACAGGAAAAAAGGGAAAGAGGCCATGAGACATATTTGCAACCATTTCGGTTTCCTGTTTTTAATAACTTGTTGTAATCTTAGTCACGACTATGATAATGAGTTTGTCACAACTGTTACAAGAGCCAGACACATAGATGATCGGCCTCTGAAAGAAAGCTGCACCTCTGACAGAGGAACTAAAAATAAAAAGGTAAAAGTACAAAATACAACAGACACAACAGAAATCCTCGTCTAGAAATCACTAATTACCAGAACAAAAACAAGAATAGGTCGAATGAATATTTTTGTGATCAATTTTTTTTTCCCGATACTAGAGGTTAGGATTAGTGTGACAGCAAATCATCAGCCTTTACATACATTTATAATACTTGACATTGATCATGTAAACCTAATTATGCAGGCATGGTACATTTGTTTTCCATGTCTAATTTGACAGTCACCTTACAAAAAAGGTCTTAAATCCCCCTCCAGGCTTTAGAGTTTCCCCTCCTTCCTTCCCCCACCCTGAAAGACAACCCCCTCTAAAACAAATACTTAAATAAGTAATATATACATATATGAAACATCAGTTATAAATGCCCAAAACAAACAAATAAACAAAGGACAACAATGTAGCCCATATCTCTGTTATGGTAAGAGCATTTGGCGAGCAACATTATTTCACATCTGGGTTATAGAATTTGATTCGACCTTTTCAGTTGCATTGGACAAGAGTAGAAGCTGAAACCTGGGTTAATATCAAAAATGCAAAAAAATTAAAAAAACTACAACAGCTCTGTACGTTGAAGAAACACTGGTGCCATCAAACATGCTCCAGTTGAGAAGTGACTGCTGTACTTCACAGTGTCAGACAGCAGAGGGAGCAACATGTACAGAAGACAAATGATCCCTTTTATTGGCTGTGAAGTATGAAGGTCATACAGTTTAACGTATTTTCAGTAAATTACTTTAATTTTGATCATTTTACCCTTTTGACCTCAATATAATTTTTTGTTGCTATTCATTAATCACACTTGAGACAAATCTTTCTGTTTGTGTAACCCCACCCTCTCCCTATCTCAGTGCTTGTTTTCTATGTTATTATGTCCTTGACTCAAGCCCCCCCCCCCTCCAGCTACCTGAAGCCCATCCTGACTCACAGCGGCCCCCCTCTCACAGCCACGCTGCCTCCCTGCTGCGGCCCCCTCGCTCGCTTCCTCACCAGCCCTCAGGCATATGAGGTCAGACTCATGCAGGGGCTATTTTTGGCTCAGCTGTGTTTGTTAAGTTTTATATCGTATCAACGGATGGAAAAAAGTCATTCAGATGAGTCACGAAGCACAGAGGTTCAGTTTGAAATGAAAGATTTTGTCTTACTGGGCAGATGAGGGAATATTAAAGGTGCACTATGTAGTTTTGGGAAAGACATTTAATCAGAAGAAAAAGATATTTTTTTTATGTCTAAACAAAGTAAATAAACACAATTTCTGACTGAAAAACAAACTGACCTTAAAGGACAACACAACTGTTTTACTTTGTTTATATTTGGCGGACCCTGCCACCTCTCTAGCTTCAAACAGTTTTTCTGGGGACTTTATTTTCCTCTGAGAACAGCTTGTTTATTCAGTTATGGAAACATTTTTTGAGTTTGTATTGTTACCTCATTAATATTGGAAATATTAAAATTCTGAGCTTGAATTTCTTCTTAAAACAACATAGTGCCCCTTTAATTGGTCAAATGTTCACCTTGTTCAGAGTAGTCCAGTCACTTCCTGTTCTTCATTTTCATTATTCCTCTCACCAGAATGAGTGCCAGCTGAAGGATGACGACTCCGACCTCATCCTGACGGACGGTGACATCAACCTGACCTACGGCGACATCACAGTCAGCACGGACGGCTCAGGTGCCCACACGAGCGGTGGCACGGCCTTTGCCGGTGCCGCCACCTCTGATGACTTGGACAGAGAGTTGACGTACGGGGATCACGAGCTGGTGATGAGGGGCACGCGCCTGGTGCTGCCCATGGATGACTCTGAGCCGCCCTTTACGGACCCCCACCACGGCTTGCGGATGTGAAGACCTTTCACCGGAGACCCAGACAACCGTCCGACTCAAACTGACCCGAGCCATTGAGCAACCGACCAGTACCTGACACTCCGTCTTTCACTGTTTCTCATCCCGCTCGCTTTTTTTCCTTTACAGTCACGTTTTTTCGCTCGCTCTAGTGGCAAATCACTGTCTCTACCTCATTCTTGTTCTGCTCCTTTCCACACCTTTCTGGCATCTGCCATAATTGTAATATAGTCTTTATTTATTTGCAGTTTTTTTTTTTTCTTAGTTCAGCTTAAAGTCAGTCACCTTACTGTAGCATTGCACAGAGGTCTAGCAGCATGTGTTAGTGTGTAAATGCAACCACTAGCTACTTTGTCGGTGTACAGTATATCACAAGAGTACTATAACTTTGATATGCATGCTGAGGATGCTTGTTGTTTTCTTTGTGTGGGAGGTTACGGGCTTTTGTGTTTCGGGTCTGACCTTGAATGTTGCTGCCTTCTCTCTGTGCATCAGAGGCATGCTGACCCAGTGGATAACTTTACTGTACAATTTGTTACAATCAAGTGCCTGGGAAATGTAGTTTTAAGCATGGCAGCCCGTACACGGATCAGCTCTGGGAAGCAGAGCCAGATCAGGGTGGGCGGTCACGCAGTTGTAGTTTTCCTTTGTATAAAAGAAAGAAAAAAAATACAAAAAAAACAAACAGACACCTCTGTCCATAAGGTAGCAATATACTCAGTGGGTGTTTGGGCTGTCAGTTTGTCCTCTCCGCCTGTAAATAGTGTGTAACAATGCGAGCCACTGTACTGATGCAGTGTAACCTGGCAGTGAAAGTCGTGGATCTCTCCCAATGACCTTTGACTGTGACATAGAGGGGCTTTACACCTTATTTTAGAAGCTGATGTTGCTCACAGCAGAACGAAGGGCTGTTGTTCTGACAACAAGATCCAAACGAGTTTTAGCGGAGAAAGCTTAGTGCCATTTCTGTCCTGCATTCGGACACTTTGTGAAAACCGAATGCAGACAACCTTAAAAGTGTTTTGTATCCTTTTTTTGCGACAGAGCTTAAGGACTTTAAGCTGAATCACATTTGTCCTACATATTTAGCTTTTTCAATACATTTTCTATCACAGTTGCGCGTTGATGTCGAGACTTTGGATCAAATTTTAGCATTGAATGAATCTCAGAAATGCATATAGATACATGAATTACACATACAGGTGAAGCAAGTCATTCTTTGAGTTTAATTTTGGCACATCAGAGAATTGATTTTCTCTCATTCTGATTTTGTTAGGGCTGCAACCAGCTTAATCACTATTGATTAAACAATTTTCTTTGTGTAACTGATTAATCGTTTGGCCTATAAAGTGTCTGTTACCAGTGAAAACAAACTCTCATGACAGATAAAATTTCCCAGAACTCAAATTGATATATTTCAAGGGTTATTCTGGTATTTTTAAATATTATATTTTGGTGGTACAAAAATAGATACAAAAATATTTTGAAATCAGTCCAGTCGATTGCCTCAGCTGACAGCTGTGTAACAGGCTGCAATGGCTGCAACGAGGGATGCAACAGTATGAGATCACCGGAAGTGATCCCTACATTAATAGACCTTCTTGTTTTAAGAGTATCCTTTTGTTTAACCACAAACAGCTGTTATATCTCTCCCTTTCAAAGCCACCAGACTACATTGACAAAAACAGTCATTTTACCTCGCAGAACACGGGAGCTGCCGGTCTGCCGCTGCCTCGATCGCTTAGTTATTTGTGTTACTTTGTGTGACTTTCGTGTTTTAACACGTTAGTTTGTAAATGACAAATAACAGGTTAAACTAACTGGACCAATTCAAAAACTTTTTGTACCTGTTGTATAAAATACTGAAATTACCCTTTAAATGTCTTGTTGTGTCTGATCAACAGTTGAAAACCCAAAGAGATTTATGCACAAAATAGCAAATATTTACATTTTAGAAGCTGGACGCAGTGAATTTGAGGCATTTTTGCTTCAAAAATACTTCGACTCAATCATCAGAATTGTTCCCGATTGATTCTTTTGTTGTTGTTGTTGTTGCTGAGCAACTAAATACTTAATTAATTGCAGCCCTAAATTTTATACAATGATGTCCGTAAAATCAGTAAATAAGACAGGGAAAGGCCATGATTATTCTAATCAACTCATTTCAGATATGAGCAGATATTAAAGTTGGTACTGTGGCAGTTTATCATTATGAAAACTGCTAGAATAGAACAACAATCGTTGTTTACATGCTGGATGTTTCTCTCTGCTGTACAAGATTGGGCTTGTGAGGGCTAACAGTTTAAGAGCATGAAGTCTTAAGAATACACACAATTATTAAAAGTTCAGAATAAAACTTGCAGTCTTATTTCTGGATGGGACGAAGGTTTAGTGATCTAATTTGTGTGCGGAGTACAGCAGCTGTTAATGCGGGGTTTAACAGGAAGTGTTGACAGGGCAACACCGTGGCAACGCTGTGTTGACAAGGACAGGAGCCAGAAAACACTCATGAACAAGGCGACGTAGTTAAACACACTGGTTTTGCAGTTCATCCTCTCGGTGAGCCAAAGAGGAAAAAATACATCGCAAAACGGATGCAAGAGAATGAAACTGGTGTCAAAGTAAAGAGCGAAAGAAATAACAGAAAGAGATGCATAGTTAGTGTTTGTGTGCGTGTTCGTGTGTTGGAGATGATACAGAGGTGGAAGGAAGATGTTGCGCTTCCTTCCACAGTTATCTTCTGCTGTGCAGGAACTTCCAATAGAAAGTGTTTTCTTCTGTTTTTAATCAGGCATGCCTCTTGACTCCACATCGGAACCCAGGAAATGAATCGTTCCTTCCGAAATTGTTGTACACTTCTCATTTGTTGTTATTATTGAATTTATTTTGTAGAAGGGAAACAATGATGTGAAAGAAAAACAAAAGAATTTGCACTTCTCCATCCAGAATGTTTTATTGTTTTGCTATGTTGTTTGTTTTATCTAACAGCTGCTTTTATATTATTTACCTTTTTTATTGTTTTTGGAAGGTTGTGGAAAAATGTCAGATGAATGTCAAACAACTCATGTCAGTTTAATGAATCTCGCATCAATGTCCGGTAGAATTTAAGTTTCGAATGAATCCCACATTGCAGTCGAGATGGTTAAAAGTACTTTTTCATGCCTTTGTTCCATCTTATCACTTTACCATTCAGGTACTTTGATGTATGTTTGCAACATCTGAATGCTGATGACTTCTACAGAGCATGAATCATTCATCATTCAAAAACAAAAAAAGAAATATATATATCTATATATACAAGCAGATATGTGTGCCACTGTTCTTCAACTGACACATTAAATAATGTGAAATCTGCAAAAAGCTGATATAGGTTTCGGTGTTTGCCTACTGCTCTGCCAGTATGTGTTCTCTCTCTCTCTCTGTTCTCTGAATGGTGACTCGTGATAGGCTTTGATCATTGGAAATTTTGTCTGAAGTAGCTGACCAAAGAGGCCTGCTGTGCTTTGTGTTTTCAGACAGTCCACTCTATCTTTATACTGCAAATTCTCTGTGTGAATGCGTGGTTTGTGTGCTAATGCCTGCAAGTGTGTATGGGATGTGTGTGCGCGAGCGAGAGAGGAAGACGCTGTGTTGTCTCTCTTCCTCCGTTGTGTTGCAGGTACTGACTGTTTACATCTGTGTAAATATACTCTCACCTGTTCATGTGCGTGCAACGGTCAATAAACAGAAGCCTGTGCTTTTGATTAAAGCCCTCGCTGTAATGGCCTCGTCATTTACCTCGTTTCCTCTTCTAATCGATGTCTGGGGTTGTGTAAGGATGTATCTGTGGAGCTCATGAGATCATCCCATCCACAAGAATTATGAAAGAAGATTAGTGCCAGAAGTGATTTTACTGGAGTTGCATAACTCCAGAAGGGGATTTTCTCATTAGGGTAAGAAGAACAGGTTTATAATCTTCATAGTCTTGAAATATGGCAGTTAGCCCAAGATTACACGCTATTAAAGATTGTTAAATATTCCAGTGGGATAAGGTTAGACTGGGGCTGGATAGTCCTTGTGTTGTGGTTCCCACCAAACGGTCGAAAAATAAACCAGCGAGATGATAAGCAGAAAAAGAGAAAATACACATGCGGTGTTTGTGCTCTAGAAATTGGTTTGTTTTTCAGGCCTCCGAAGGTTTAATAAAAACAATCCGAGAAGAGAAAAACAGTGAGCCGGTCACAACCTGTAGACATATGCAACCTGTCAGGATGATTCACAGGAGACACTGTGCAGGTTTACAGGATTAGAAGGCTGGGATTTAATGATTTAATGTGGGAAAATTGGTGGAAAAATTCTACAAGTTTGGGTACCTTGTCTTCCTGTATTTTAAGATATAATATGTAAGAATTTACCATTAAAATGTAGAAAGTCAACTTAGACCTTTGTCACATATTTTGTTCAAGCTGTGTACGCATATTATCCAAATATGTCCAACAATGTTCAAACCCAGAAAAATGTACTTTAAAAAAGTTTACTCAAGATAACAGTGCGTTTCATTTGGTTGCCCGTCGCTCACTTCCCGTCAGTGTGAGGAAGGATGTTGGTGAATGAGACTAAATTTAACATGAATGAAATAAGATTCGACCCAAACAGCCAGAATACTTTACTATTTATTAATCGTAAGCCAGCGAGCGATGGCACACACTGAGGATGTGTGTGTTTTTTAAATTCAGGTCAACTCTCGCTCAACTCAGCACTCACCAAAGACTCCAGTTCCCTCCCTTCTTTCTCCCCTCTCCTCTCTGTAATGTTTTATTTCCCCTCCAGCTTCAGTCGGCAGTCAACATTACAGCACATAAACACCCGACGATGGAGGTCACGTCCACTGGATCGCTGCTGCAGTCGGGCCGATAAACAGGAGTGAAGATAAATCCACTATTTAATCTCAAAAGTTAAAAGGTAATCTCCACGCTCTCATGCCTTCTGTAAGCAGCTCCAGATCAGCGCAGAGTCCCATGTGACTCCAGGTGTTTATTCCTCCAGAAGGTCTGGCTCTGGACCCGACTCTGTCCACCAGAGCTGGCCGGCTCTGAGCAGCTGAACAGCAGCTCTCCCCACACAACACTCAGTAAACGTCAAACGTGTAACATTTTACAGGGTCCCATGAATTTAATAGAAATTTCAACATTGAGTTTTTCAATAAAATCGATGACATGAACTGGGAAAAGTTTGCACCATTAAAACTACATTTCATTGTGGACGTCTTCCAGATCGATCACCCCCGACTCCCAATCTGATAACACTCCGGACGTGTGAATAAAAAGTGTGCATGAATTATTCTTTGTCGAGAGTTGACTCTGATGTGTCAAACCATCTCCAGCGTGTGACATGAGGGCTGAGTGACTCCCTCTCATGCTGTAATTATTGAATTAATTAACTTTCAAAAAGTTTTATCCGAGGGCACCTTGTGAAAGATGCACCTTTCTCATCTTCCTGTCTTATATTTACATGTTATTCTCACATTTTAATCAAACACTCACAAGAATTTTAAATGATCCTCCATTTCTCTGTCATTTTTTGCTGCCAAAGAGTAAATGAACCAACAAATATCAACTTTTTACCCCTCCAAAATGTAGATATGACAAATTTCACTCATCTATCCGAGATAAAAGGGCTGAGTGGTGTAAATGAGAGAGCCACGCCCTGAGCAGCCCAGACTGATGGCATTTTACTCTCCCAGTTGAGATATCAGGTAACATGTTCCTAATATGGGCACAACTCCCTCCAGTCTGCTCAAGAATGTGTCTGTAGTGGAGTTGGAGTCCAGGGCGGAAATAGTAGTTTTAAAGGGCCACTTAGCTTCAGCCAGAACAGAAATGTCTGATTTCCACTCACTTGACACAGTGTTGGTGTTGATGATCCTTGAAGAACTCTCTCACTCCACTTGATTATTTTACTTATTGCAAGACAAAATCTCTTCTACAACAATAACAGTTTGAGGAAGACATTTACTGCATTGATCCAAGTCTCAAGCAAGTCCAGAGTCATTTTATTCTTGGGCAAGTCAAGTCACAGGTTGTGTCAAGTAAGGTCGGGTCCTTGGTTAAACTGGCAGTAGTCCTTCTTGCCTTAACTTATGTATCCATCTGAAGTCACCTTTCGCATTACAGCACAAAGGAGGCAAGTCTGCAAATGTGCAACCAAAACAGGAAGAGGTATTGTTTTCCTTGGCCACTATCCCCAGGTAACAGCGGAAATAATGTGGAAACTCTACTCCACGCTGATGGAGGAGGCAAAGAAGGTGAAGAGGGAGAGTGATGGTGAGCAGGTGGGCATTCACTCGATGGAGAATCTCCGGTGTTGTGTCGAAGTCTGTTCCCCTGCTGATATGTGTTTCCTCTCACCACCAGGACCTGAGGCGGTTCAAAACCGACATTCTTTCTACTAGAGTAAGTAACAAAACCTAAAAAAAGTTATCTAAAGTCTATATCTGCTTTAAGGTAAGTCAAGTCCCAAGTCAAGTCACTGTTTACCCCCCAACATACGGCAGTCTTACCTGCAGTGTCGGGCCTTTATAAAGAGAAACAAGGCATTAGTGCCCGTCTAATAATAATATTATTTGAAAATGTATCAAACCTGTTCAAAAAACATGACATTGAATTGATTTTTTTATTAGAATTGTGGATATTCAGTGAAATAAATGTAGTCAAACAAAGAACAACTAACTTTATAAAAGCTGATTTATTTCTTAAAGGTGCATTTTGTAGTTTTGGGGAAGAAACTTTAATGAGAAGAGAAAGATCTTCACTGACTGATTCTTTTTATGCCTAAACTAACTAAATAAACTCCTTTTGTTTTCATGACTGAATAAACTGTTTATATTTGGCGGACCCTGCCACCTTTCTAGCATCAAACAGTATTCTGGGGACCTTATTTTCCTCTGAGAACAGCTTGTCTAAAAATAAATACTTCTGAGTTTTTATTATTACCTGATTGATGTTGTAAATATTAAATTTCTTCCCTACAACACATAGAGCCCCTTTAATTTCTTCTCAATCACAGAAATGTTCCCTCCCCATCACTTTAAACAGCCAAAATACAGCAAACTAAGTGAGAGTTTCTTTATAAGTAGATACATACGAGCATAAATACATGGTCAAAAAGAAGAAGACATATTTATGGCATGTAATAAGACGTCCTGCTCCAGATGTTCTGCTCTGGTGTTAGAGCAACAAACACAACGTATGTGACCTCATGACCTTAAAAACCCTCCATTCACATCTGCACCTTGACTGTACCAACACACACACCCTCCCTCTCACACCTCGGTCCTGTTGTTAGATGTTTATCTCTATGGAAGGACACATTCTGGATGGAGTCCTGGCTGTTTAGTCTCAATGACACCCTTGATTTAAAAGCTGGCATCTGCATTACATAACACCTTTAGAGCATTTCATCATCCCTTTGTAATTGTGGTGGATTAACTCTGAGGGTGAAGTTTACAGGCTGCATGCATTTTACTTTGGGTTAAGAAATGAGTCATCTTGATGTAATTCCCCTGTTCATTACCAAAGAAGGAGAGAGTGAGGAGGACAAAAGTGTGTCAACCTTGAGGAGTCGGTCCATCTTTTGTAAGCAGCAGAAACGTTCAAATACAGAGAGGATAATAAATATAAGGGATCGTTCAAGCTGGGATCCCTGCACAGCACCTCGCACAAAAAGGTGATTGTTAGTCTCAAGAGCTCGTTGATGCAGAAAAGTTATGACCTTATTTTCTTCAGGAGTTCAGCGCCAATGAGAACTTTTGAGATCTTGTAAATTCCTGGTTGAGGTCATTGTTTATGAGAGCTTACAGAGGTTTGGCTCATGTCCTGCAGTTTTCTCTTTTTTCTTCTCTCTGCTCCCTCCGTCTTTTTAAAGCTGCGCTGCCTCCGCAGATTTCACCTCCCAGCCAAACCCACCGGACACATTGTTGGTGTCCTCTGAAAGACGCTCATCTGTTCGCTCTGCAGAGGTGAGTCCAAAACAGTCACAGCTGTGCTTTAAAAAATCAGATGATCAGGCGGCCGCTCAGTTAAACTAACAGGTAGTCAGGAGAAGTTTATCACGAGGCGGTTATTTGATCTATTTACGCACAGTCATTATGCGTAATTGCAGCTTTTATCTCATCGCATGAAGGTTTCCGGCAAACTTTCCGTCAGTTACACCACCAGTTTCACAGACGGGGCTCACTAAAAATGCTTAAATGTGCGACAAATCTCTGTGAGTCTTTTAGCCCTCCTAATGGTTTTGGGCACGGTGCTGCTGCGCTGCGCAACAGGTGATGCGCTTTGTTTGGCACTGCAGTGGCACGTACTCTGGAAGATCTATCTACCTACAGTATATTGATGTACAGGTTATTCTTTAGAGAAAGTTACTTCTGAGCTTTTTATTTCAGGAATAAACTAAAGTCTGTGTCAGTGGGTGTTGCTTATACCCAGGGAAGTACTTAAGTACAATTTTGAGGATCTTAATTGAGTATTTCAATTTTGTTCTACTTACACCACCATATTTTAGACTGATTTTTAAAACTTTATTCGCAGCTATATTGTTAGTTACTTTTCATATTTATACTTTACAAACAAAACTATGATTACTTTAAAAAAAAATATGATGTACTGTTACAACCAAAGCCACCGGAAAGTATATAAAGCAGTTAAAATCAGCATGTAACCCAGCCACAACAAGTTACATTACTGAAATATTACTCAATTACAATCACTCGATTAGTTAAAACTCCTGGTATTGAAAAAAATACTTCTCAAATGCTACTCAGAGTATTAGTTACTTTTTAACTGCTGATATTTAATTGCCTTATTGGCTGCAAAAATGCAGGCAAAGGTGTCATGCATACCTAAGTACAAGTAAAAATACAAGACTTATGGGGAAAAAACCCATAAAATGACTTAATTGCAGTCATTTGAGTTGCTGTAATTAGTTACTTCCACCTCTGCTTTACACACTAAGATTTTACAAATAAATGATGCACTTTTACAATCTGACCCACCCAAAAGCAGCCAATAAATATCAGCAGTTAAAAAGTACTCTGAGTAGCGTTTGAGAAGAATACTTTGTACTTTTACTTAAGTATTTTTTCAATACCAGGAGTTTTAACTAATCGAGTAATTGTTTATATACTTTTAGGAGGCTTTGGTTGCAACGGTTCAGTTAAAATCAGCATCTAACCCAACTCCAACATTACAGGGATGTTAATGCATGAGTAAATACAATCCCGTAATATAGATATAAAAATATAAGTCCTGAATGAAGGAATTTTACCCTTAATAAAATATTTCCATAGTGAGATATTGCTTCTTCTACTTAAAGCAACGTTATGTAGAATTTGATATTTTGTGCCATTTGTTGCTACAGAGTGCAACACCACTGTTGTAAATACAGATCCCAGGTCTGTAACAATCTGTCAGGCGTAAAGTAGGTGCTAACTACAAACACAACTCATCACGTCATAACATTGTTATGTGTTGAAAACTTGTGTGTTGAAGTAAAGGTGTGTAACGCTGTGATCCGACCCTCTCACTGAAGTCACACAGTGCAGACACAAGTGACAGAGATGCCATTCGTCCTATTACAACACAGTGTACCGTCAACATGATTTTGAAGCTGTTATTTTAAGGTGGAAAAGTGTCATAATGATGCTTCTTCCATCACTGATTAGCCCATTGTGCAGTATGTGCTATACAGCCAGTATCAATAAAAAGACCTCTTAAATCAGCTTATAATATTCAGTCATGTTGATGCTGCGTCAGGTAGACGTTGATTGAAATCTTGAGGACATCGTTTGTGTTGAACTATTACTATAATGTTTACTGAACCGAATATTTTTTGACCCTCTGTAATGTCTGAATGCACAATGTGGGCTGCAGGACTGGTGTGTCGGCTTGCATCAGTTTCTATGGCTTCTAATCTTGTAGCTCAAACGATGTGCAGTGACATTATCGAAAAGCTGGCGTCCTCATAACAAACAGCAGAGCCTCAAAGGTAACATGCGTGGCTTGAAACTGTGAAAGCGCACATCAGCTTACCGTCTCCTCCCTTCTGGTTTTGGGCAGCTGCCAAACCAAACAGATGATGTCATTAAAGAGACTTGGAGATTACGGTCCTTCCTCCGGCACACTGGACCTCCCTGTGGCTCCAGAATGACTTCACCACCCTTCAAAGCCCATTAAAAACTTTGGCCTTAACCGAGCAATAAATTAAACCACTTTAATATTGAAAAGACTGCTCTGACTCTGCGGCTTGGAATTTATAAATCACTTTTAAGTCAATCCCCTGTAACTCAGTAAGTCTTTTTATTTGAAATTTTTGATGTAAAATCAGCACAAAGGCAGTTACACATCATTCATTCACAAAGCCTGGCATATAGTGTACAATTCATATAAATCTTTAATGAAGCTGTTGTCTGTCAGCGCCTGTGAGGTCTCCTCTCCATCAGACCGACAGCAGGACATTTGGCAACTGAGATCACTTTGTGCCAGCAGTTTTCTTCAGGCGGAGACGGTTTCATCACCTCTTTCATTCTTGCAAATGGAGCACAAAGACAGAGAGTGAGAGACAGACACAGAGGGTGTGTCTGAGAGTAGATGACTGAGTTGATGAAACACATGAAACGGCTCTCAGCAGCCCTGCGCTCTACTCCTAAATAGGCAATGCTGCTTGTTTGTCCGTGTGGGCTGAGCGAGCCGAGTGGATGTCGAACAGCTTCCCTGTCCGCTCCTTTTTTTCTACCTCTTCAGCCAGAGAGAGTCTCAGCTGAACTGCACATGATTACTTGGTGAATAAAGGAGGACGATAAGGAGAAAGAGATGAGGAGAGAGCCACAGTGAGAGAATGAAATAGACTGAGAGGGTCTGATGCCTTATTTAAGAAAAGAAGCCAGTGTATCAAGCAGTGAGGTTGTAGACTGCAAACTAAATACTCCTCGCCTCAGGCTCGAACCGATATGTCGGCGTTGTTCCTGCAACATCATAATAACCATCATTGAAGCTGACCAATCACATTTTTGTGAAAAATGATAAGTGAACAGGATAACATACAGTCTAAATGGGATACAAACCCCAGCCTCCTGACCGAGAGTCCTATATCCATTAAACCACGTCAACTTGCTCCAGACTTTGACACTATTTTTTAAGTTGAAATGACTGTCCAGGAACATCATAATTAATGTTGTTCCCAGAACATCATTAATTATGATGTTCTGGGAATGGCAGCAACAAGGTGGCACCCACAGGAGTCACTTACACTGTGGACCCCCTCACCTCTTGTAAGCATAATTTGTTTAAAAATGTTCTGAAAAGTAGCTTGCTCTCTGTCACCACCTTCATTAGTAAGAGGCTGCTGCTGATTCTGGTGTGAAATTGTGACAAAATCTTAACCCAGATATCTGGGTGGCTATAAATTAGGAAGAAGCAACAGTCGACAATATGTGCAGGAAAACTGTTTTCATTCATTAGATAATAGATGTGATGAGCATAGACCATCAAAGCACAATCTAATCACAAATAAATCGCACATATTGAAGACCATTTTAAAAAAAGAGAAATTTATCTGAGGGTTTATGTCTCCACCACTTGTCAACACAAATTTAACACCCTTGGCGATATCAGATACACCTCGCCTCCCCCTCCAGAACTAGAAAAGGAGCCACTGTTTGGTTTGTCCATTCTGGGCTACTGTAGAAACATGGCAGTGCAACATGATGGACTATTTGGAAGATGACCTGCTCCCTCTGTAGATATAAAGGCTCATTAAAGGTAACAAAACACAATAAAATCCTACACACTGGACCTTTAAGTCTACAAAAATGAATAATAATTTTCCACAAATTATCCAGGTATTATAGCTGTCACATAACAGTAATGGTGTAAAAAAAAACAGTATTTAATTGTTTATAAAGTAGCGTATAAGTAAGTATTTTGTGGGTGCTTAAAAAAATGGCTGCCTCATTTTAACGGACAAACTGCCGAAGTGCTTTCTCGTTGCTCACAGTGGGAGCATAAAGGCAGTGAGATTAAATAAAAGCTGTCTTTCTGTGTCGGAAAACCGAAACTGGGTATCACTTTGACTCTCTGAGGGTCGAGTGACGTGAGTCTTAAGAGAAAAACCTCAACGTAATGTGCACTGCCCATGAAGAATTGAAAGTTTTATCAGAAATATTGTTAAGCACACAATCAGGCTTCTTCTTCCCTCCACACGTCAGAGCAAGGGACTGACTTCTTCTGTGTTTTGAGGCTTGAGTCATGTGAGACCAGTGAGAGGTGAAGTGCTCGCTGGCATACAGTGGAGGCTTTATCTGGAAGTGTTTGTGTGTGTGTGTGTGTGTGTGTGTGTGAGAAAGTGTGTGTCTTTGCAACACTTCAAGCCATATCCGTTGGACAGGAGTGTTAGTGTGTTGATAGAGCTCCCCTCGTGGCCTTTGGTCCACACATGTTTAACCTCAGTGTGTCTGGGTCTTGCAGCCACTCCCTGACTTATTCACTCACTCACTGACCTTAAGTCTGTGTTGTAATACAACTCCGTGTGTGTGTGTGTGTCCTGTTGTCTTGACACTGTGTTTGTGTGTACATGATGAGTCACTGAGTCTCCTGACATTGACAGCTTGGCTCAGTATCACTTGTCTGTCTGCCCGCTAACCAGATTTGAGGGGGTTGGTGAGACACATGGACGTCCAGGGCAAGAGGTCAAGTTGAATATGAGCTCTCAGAAACACACACACACACACACACACACACACACAAGGCTTTTGTTGCTGTTGGTAACAGCGAGGAAAGTGAGGGTGTTTGTTCCAGTCACACTGAGTGATTTCCGCTCATATGTTCAGGAAGTACAGGTCAGACTTCCTGCTTCTCTCTGCCTGCAAACACCAAACTAACCACTTAGAGAGTGAGAGATGATGGGATTGTAGCCAAGAGGCAACACCTACCAAAACATTCATGATGTGCATGTTGCATCTCATGATAGGATGAGTTTCAAAAGCACACGCTGTACTTGAGAGAGAGTATTTTATCATCTGTAGCAGCTACGTATTTAACCTGGATTCCTTCATTTGGAATTTTTTTTATTTTTTTTTTATTGTTTGCAGATGATCAGGAGTTATTTCTGCTCTATTAAAAGCGGCAGGGCTTTGGAGATGGCATGTGGGAAGGTGGGCACTGCATGCCAGGAGTCACTGGGTAGAGTTAACACCATCACAAAACAATACTGTTAATGTGCAGCATGATGGCGTGAAACCAGACGTACTTCATACTCGTGTTGTCAGGAAATCACAACAGGAAGAGAAAATGGATAAACGAACATGCCCTGCAGGTTAAAAAGCTAATTTAACAACTTGTCTAAACAAATGTTACTAACAGTAGTTAGTCATTTTCTGACTCCATCACTGGACTGCGCCAAATCGCACAAAATGCCAATTTCTACATCATGTTGCTTTAATGTGCACACAGTGTTTTCACCCTGCACATACAGTAACATTTTCCTTTCAACTACCTCCCTTTATCCATATGACGCTAATGCTAACTGCCTTTCCACTGGTTCTAGTAACGCTAACCTGAAGGACAGAATTGTGAGCTATTGAGTTATGATAGAGAATATAAATGACTTTAAACACTTTATTCTACATTATGCACTCTTTATTTCTTTGTTGGATGCTGCTTCCCAATAATATTGGACCTCTGATGTATTGGTAACATGTACACACAATTTTACAATCATCATCATTACACCATATGTCTGTTCACAGAGCGCTTTTTCTTTCATTTTCACATCTGACTGTCAAATCCCACATGAAATCTCTGCTGATGGAACCACAGCGAAATGCATCACGGCGAGATATTTAAACAAGACCAATCTAAAAATGGAGGAAATAGAAGCAGGATGAACAGATTTCCTGATGTAACACTGAGGGAGGTTTCTGTAGGCCGGGAGTCATGGCGCCTTCCTGCTCATTAATTAGTCTTTGTGGGTTTTGGAATAATTAGGTGACAGATTATAAAAGGACAAACGTAAGGCTGTGCTCTGTGGTAATGGACCAAATCAAATCTGTAATTACAACCAGCTGCCCTTTATACACAAACACACACAGATACACTCACACACACAGGCTAGCTAACTGTATTGATTTGTTTTGTGTGTGATGTATGAAGACGTTTATTGAATATATTTAAGAGACGAGCCTTCCCTTCATAAACTGAGTGTATTTATGGTTCCTAACTGAGGTTACTGAATTTATCATGAGTCTAACTAAATTATTTCCTCTCTTAGCCGGTCTCCTCAGGCTCGAAGTCTCCTCTCATCCCCATAATGATCCTATATTTCTGTATTTAAGCTCGTCTGACTCTGAAGGCCCAAACCAATCAGAGTGAAGTGCCATGTGGAGCTACATTTGCTCCATTTCAGAAAAGATAATGATGGTCCTGATGGTTTAGATCATGATTGTTAGCTGGCAGTAATAGAAATGGCAATATTAAACAGATTTTCAAGCAGTACTACAGAGAGTTATCATCTGACTCTGCAGCTCTGCAGAACTTTTAGCTTCTTTCAGTTGATTGTTTTGGTTTTCCAGCCCACAACTTTACTGTTTTGGTTCACTCTCATGGCTTTCATAGCGTAGCTTGTTAGCATAGCAACTTTTTTTTAGTGGTAAAATCTCTAAAAATCCATTGTCATCGACGAGCTCAGCACCAAACATCAGACGGACACAATATTAGCAACTCGCCGATGAACAAAGTAGAGCAGTTAGCAGCTAAAGAGACAGATATTTCCCTAAGGAGCTGGTGGAGACCAAAAACAGAGCTAAAAGGAAAGTGAATATTGGACTTGGATGTCCTGAGAGGAATAGGAACCCTGAAGTGACTTTATCTTTATGTGCTGTTTATCTTTTGTGGGCTGACAGGGTTTTTACAATGGCGGTTGCTGGTGTTGGCTCCTGAGATCGACCAATCAAAGTTCCTGTGGTGCTGGGAGGGTACCTACTTTAAAGTTAGAGCTAAAAAAGTTCCTCAAAACGGATTTCTAAGAACTACAATTGTTCACAGTTCTTGTGGTGTGTAAACAATAAAAAGAGGGTTCTCAGAACTGTGAAAGGTTACTCAGATCCAAAAACGCCTAAGGTGGACCTAAATGCAGGAGACAGCAGGCAGGAAGTGCAATGGATATAGTTTTCTTCAGGATCACAGCACACAAGGAGCGGGCAAACACAAAGGAACTCCAGGGAGACAAAACAAAAAGGACTGAACAGAAGACTAGACTAGACAAATTAAACTATCTAACAAGGGGGTGAGGAGCAGGTGGGGTGAGGCGGAGAAACACAGGGGAGGGCAACGAGTGGAAAAACACAAGGAACAGGGAAGGAGCTGATGTGTGGAGAGGAAGCAGACTGGGCAGGAGCACAAGAACACAGGAGGGAAACAGCAAAAGACAGAAAACACATAAAACACAAATAAAATGAAAGTGAAGTGGCGGGATGGTGACAAAGTTTTAGTTATCAAGTTCACAATATGAACATAAAAGGTGACGATGTGTGCGTTTTATGTTCACAACTTGTTTCCAAAGCGTCTGACAACAAAAAAGTATGAGTAACCATATATTTTCAATTTTTTTTAATGAAATTTTTTTTTTTTTTTAAATTTCTTATGTATGTAATAGATGGCATTTTTAAGATGCACATTTAATGCTTTAAAAACATTTCTAAAATTTGACACAATTAGTAACAGTTAACAGTAACAAAGTATAGGTTCTGAAGTTTTACATAGATTTGATTGATAATTGACAGATATCTTATATATCTTAACATTTTGGAACTTTTCATGTCAGAAACATTGAATAAATGTGGATTGAATACCTTAAAGCATTGGTAAAGTGTCAAAATGCAGTTTTTATCTTTAAAAAAAACAGCCATGTGAACTGTAATTTCAGAAATGTTGACTCATATTTAGCTGCAATATATTTTTTTAGCTTTAGCTTTAATTGTTTGTTAGTCTGAGTGGATAGAGTGGAGATGGATGAGGACATTTGATCTCTTTATGTAAGACGATTCATTGTGACTTTTAGCTTTTCTATCAGGAATGCGCTGGGTGTTTCCTGAGGCTTTAAAGGAAATATTCTCTCTTGGAATACAAATCACTGAGATAACAGAGAGAAAAAATCATCACTGACGATCATATTTTTTCTCCCATTCTGAAATATTCTACTAGGGCTCACTTAGTTTGAGCATACACCCCATTATCTTCTGGAAAATATGACATATCCTCTCACACGCAGTGATGAAGATTTGACGAGACACGCTGATATAACACTTTGTCTCTCCTCAGCTCGGTCAGCTATATCAACCCGCTCCTCTTGTGAGTCGTCTGTTTGAGTTATGATGTGATCAACGTGTCATCTGTGCATGTTTTGAACTCTCTAACAAAAAGCTAACTGTCGGGGCAGAGGGAGTATCTGTTATCCCCGGTGGCCATCGCTCACAGCCTCCAGACTGTGTTTTTGTTTTTTCACCTTCTGATGTTACAGCAGTGGAATCCAATCTCTATCAACTAATCTATCCCCTCTGCATCATACTCTCTCTCATCCGCTCTATTCTCTAATGCATACCCTAAAAAGGACAGGAGGGCCCACGGTTGGATGTGGACGTGGGGTCGGGGGTGTGTGCGGGTCACAGAGGGGTATATACAGCCCCCCATAACTTAAAGAGGCGTGCGGTCTCTGGGTTTGACCCTCTGTGGATGCTACTGTCTCCTCCTGTCCTTGCATTTCTTCTCTCCTTCCTCTTTTCTTCCTGACGGGAACCAATCATGACTTACAGACACTCAGGTAAAATTTAACGCTGGATGCTGTAAATTATTGACATTTGTGTTACCAGTAATCACGGAAAAGCTCAGGAAGAATTTCCCTAGATTTCACGTGAATTTGTCTCAGGTGTATGGTGTTACACATCATATTTCTGTCCCGTGATAACCCTGTTTTCAGCTTTGTTATGATGGGTTTTCAGACTTAATCCTTCAGTTTATCTTTTTTGTAAAACTCAACAAATTTTAAGATACATTTTTTTAATTAGACAGCAACAATATGTAACAATATAATCAACTACCAGCAGCCTGTCGCCAGCCGTCATCTTGTGTCTTCATCACTCTTTTCCATATTTATGTCCTTTTTCTGGATTTCTGTTTAATCAAAGTATCTGGCCAGCAGAACAATGTGACTTTGCATGTTCTTAACCGCTTATAATCTTTAATGTTTACCATCCTATTGTTTTAAATCTTATGCTGTTGTAATTTTATTTAAATTAAATTCTATTTTATCTCATCCAATTTTAAGATAAACGATGCACCAAACTTTTTTTGAAGCTGGTCTTGTTGTTTTGATGATGTGTAACACGTTCAAACAGCATCTCTGGCTGAGGGGATTTATTTAATTCCATAATATTTGTGATATTTTGATGCACTCACACAGATTTAAACTTTTTAAATTTAGATATAAACTAAATCACAGACATCTGTTGGTTTTTGTTTTTGTTTTTTTGTCACCAACACCTATCTCATCAGTTTGGTATGCTGCTGCTAAGAGCTGCATTTTAGCGTGTCTTTCTTATATCAAAGGGAAAACGTAAAACATATACTTCGTGCAGTTTCTCCGTGGATTTGGTTTTTTCATTTTAAGGTGCAAAGGTCAGATTTACAGTTACAGTCTTGGGCATGCTGTCCTTACTGTTAAAAAGAGCTTTTTAGAGCTTTTGTTGATGTTTCATTGACTTCAAACAGCCTCTTCCAGTAAAAAATTAATAACTACACCACTTGAATGTCAAAGACTAAAATCTGAAATCGTCCCCATCTCTGGCTGGGGAGATTAAATTAATCCCATCATGCTGTGCTCTTATTGATGCACTGATACAGACAAAACTAAACTACATAATGTATTTTGCAGATGGAACTCAATGCAATGACCACATTGATATGATGGAGTAGATGACTGTAGAGGGGCCCAAAACTCAATCCTTTTAACATAACTGATTAGGATTCGTCTTGGTGAGCTCAGAAATTAAAAAGAGTACGAACAGATGTTCAAACCCGAGCCATTAAAGCCCACACGCACTAGCACCTGTTGGGGGATTAGCAGCGACACGATCGACCCACTTAGATAAAGTTCTTCAAGTGCATGAGTTCAGAATCAAAACATCTACTTTCCTGCCCAATTATTTAAAACCTATCGGGTAGCCTACAGTGCTAAGTAAAGAGTGTTATGGAGGATGTGTGCTGGTTGTTCTTCTCTTAACACTTTTGAGTCTTTCATGAGCTTGTGCTCAGCATTAATAATTTTGATCTGGGTGGATGATTGAACCATTTACTGCAGTCAAACGAATCAGAAATGAGCTGAGCATTTGCAGCTACGTGATGGTCTCATCTCGTAGTCAAATATTCGGAGCTCTCTTGAAATATTCATTTCTTGATTCATGTTGTATAAAGTCTATAGAACAGTCATCTCCTCCTCCATAGTGCTGTGATTATGTTCAAATGACCTGATTTTTAAGGAGGCCTACTTCTAAGTGAACACGTTGTCATTATCCCAGAGAGTTTGGATGATGATCCGCTGTTGATTTGGCTGATATACAGTGTGGGTCTTTGAACACGCACCGCTCTGACTCACCTCTCAAACTGATCTCGCGTTGACCTTTCCTGCTCCCCCAAAGGGACCACGGTGATATAATCCACTCCCCCGCACAGCTGAGTGTCGGTGCATACCACGCCCGCTTGACAGGGGGCAGCTGTCAAGCTGTTTGTGACAAAAGATTAAAGTACTGGACACTGGAGCCACAATAGCTGCATAGTCCCAGTGGTCATCACTCTGCATCCATCTCCACGTGTCCCCGGTGGAAGGTCAACATACTTTTAATAGAGAGGGCATGTCTAAAATAGATCTCTGAGCTGGCTGGGCTTAATAATGAGACCCGAGCATTGTGTGTGTTTGATTCGGTGACTTTTTTAGTCACATTAAATGCTACTAGCGGTGAGTTTAGGCGGAGTGGGGCGTGTCAGGCCTCAGTCCAGTCTTTATCCCTATCTATCCGTCCACACACACACACATCAGGGACACATACCACACTGCGGGAGGCTCATCTCTGTTTACCCCCATCCCACTTGAAATAGCTGCAGCCTCCTATCATCAATATTTTCCTTGTTCCTATGGTTACACGGACAAAATGTCATTCCTCCCATTGTTTCCTCCATCGCTCCTGTTCTACTGAAATGATATTCATCACTCTGACTGTTCAGCTGCTCTCACTGACATCCTGTGTGTGTGTTGTGAGAGAGAGAGGCACTTTAAAGTGATGTAGATAAAGCATAATAATGTCCACTCACTCCACCCTGCACAACAGTTGTTCCAGTAATCTACTCAGTCTGCTCCCAGCGGACGCCGCCCGTGATGCAGGAATGTTGATGAACGAAGGAGCGAGGCAACTTCGGCTTATAGTGTTTACATTAACAGCCAATAAAATGACCCAGACGAAAGGGAGGCAGAAAGAGGGTGAGTCGGGGTGATGTCCTCGAGGTGGAGTTGGGGGTGACGGGGGGAATGAGGCAGACGGTCTAAAAATATGAGCTTTCCAGGGAGAGATTGATAAAAAAGTCTGCAGGCCAGGAAGCACGCAGACAACAAGCAGACATCTGTGGGCTGCTTTTTTTTTTTTTTACATCAGCGACACTTCTCTCATCAGTTTGGTATGCTGCTGCAAAGAGCTGCCTTTCACTGTGTTACTCTTCCTAATATTAAAGGAGAAACTCTTAAAAAAAACAACAACCTTTTCCACAAATTTCTGCTTCGATCTGCTTCACATTTTAGGGTGCAAAGGTCAGATGTACAGTTACAACCTTGGGCGTCACTGTGCTGTTCAAAAAGGAGAATTCAGTCATTATCTACTTACCCTCATGCCGAGGGGAAGTCACAAAATAGCCACAAAATATTTCTGGAGCTTCACAGGAAAAACAGTGTTGCAACGTTCTCCCAAACAACTGAAGTAGACGGGCACTTGTTTTTAAAACTTTACAAAACATCTGAAAGAAAAACATAAATTGGTTCCATACAGCCTCGTAGCGTGCTAACGCTTTTAGCTTAGCAGCTACGGTGAAGATCTCAGCTTAAAAGAGGGTGAAAATAAAGTCTTTTCAAATTGGTTTGGGATCTCGGGGCTTCCAGAGATTAACATTACACTGGACAAGCTGAGTGGAGCCATGTTTTGTTTGCTTTCGGTTGATTTTTTCCCCCATCTACTTCAGTTGTTTAGGAGAATGCTGTAATGTTGTTTTGCTGTGAAGCTCCAGAAATGTTTTATTGACTACAAAACTTCACCTGACTTTTCATCAGTGAGTAGATCTTGACTGAGTTCTGACTTTTGGGGGAACTTTTCCTTTAAAGTCATATTCTGTTCTCATTAAATTCTCATATTGAATCTCCGTCTCCCTTATATCTTTTATTCACATTTCTCTGAGCTGTAAAGCACTTTTAAATCATCTCAATCCATCACTGCTGAATTCTAGCTTTGGCTTGCATTGTTCAAAGAACCATGGGGATGAAGGAAAGGGCAACACTGTCCCCAACTGGTGTCTAAAGGAAACTCATGTAGGAAGGCTCTGCTGTGCTGACAGCCACCTGTGTTTCCTCAGGTCCCAAGAGTTATCTCACCTCCACCATGAGTGAGCGCTTCGACTGCTACTACTGCCGTGACAACCTGCACGGGAAGAAGTATGTGAAGAAGGATGACAAGCACGTGTGCCCCAAGTGCTTCGACAAGCTCTGTGCCAACACCTGCGCCGAGTGCAAACGCCCCATCGGTGCCGACACCAAGGTGAAAACACAGTGTGAGTGACAGACAGAGAATGAATGAGTAAAGGAGGGAGTGACCAAAGCATCAGAATAAACAACACAAAGGCCCACAGGAGACAGAAGTAACTAAGTACATTTACTCAAGTACTGTACTTAAGTATAGATTTGAGATACTTGTACTTTATGCTACTTCTACTCCTCTACAGTTCAGATGGAAAAATTCAATTTTTTATTCATATAATTGATGAATTTAGCTGAGTCACTTTGCAGATTCTTATCATCTAAACTAAAATGTATTATTGTAGATTAACATACTCAACCGTATAAAAAGTAACTACAATTGGATCTATCAATTATTATAATACATTAATACGATATAGATGATTCTACAATGGACCTAAAAAAGGGAAAAAAATGAAGTTAGTTTTGGTACTTTAAGTTTTGGTAATAATTAAGATTTTTAATGCAGGACTTTATATAGTAATAGAGTATTTTTACACTACAGTGTTGCTACTTTTACTTAAGTACACCACCTTAGTGTTTCTTCCATCACTGCCATTTAGATATATGACATTTTGCTTACCTTTTATGACAAACAGAAATGTTTTTTAAAAAAAAAAAAGTAAAGTAATTTCTTTAAAGGTAAATTTAATTATACTCTGTTGTAGTTAAGGTTGTATTCATATATTCATATTCATATACATTAAACAACATATTATTGATCTAATGACACAGATAATTTGATGTCTTTGTAGTCACTCAGCAGTTTTTTAAGTTGTTATCACAAGTCACTTTTAAATGATTGTTTCTTGTAAAAATAGCTGCGTAGGTTTTGGTGACAGCAAATGTTCTTACATTAATACAGATGTGCTCAATGTCGCTGTTCTGTGAGAACCACGTATCTCAAAAAAATCAACTTTCCACAATAATAGTTTCCACAATATAAGAAAGCACTGAGCACTGAATCATGCAAACCTATTCTAGTGGTAACCCAGAATAAAATCATGAATGTAAAAATGAGCATAATATTTCTCCTTTGGCTGAAAACAAATAATCATCAGGTCTTTTGTCTGAGTGGACGTTTTGACTTGTCACTGCATTTCAAAATGTCTTTTAGAAAAGGCCTGTCTGTCTTGAATTTTAATATCTCTCCATTGTGGTTGTCATTAGGGTTAATACAAAAACAGAAGTAAAAGACAGAAAGAAAGCGAGGCTGTTTCTATGTGTGTGTGTTTCCTTCAGTCATCTCTCATCTGTTCAGACAGCTCTCAGTCTGTTACACTACTTGTGTATCATCCTGCAGTGGCCTCTGCTCCCATAATCCTCTCACCACGCAGTCACAGGCTGTTAAAACTGTAAAAAGATGTATTATTACATCTAATGAGGCTTAAATACTTTATATCTCATTCTCACCATCAAAGTCCTCTAACTCCTTCACGGCTCGCCACGTCCCGGTTCACTTCATCTCCACTTTAATGCCTGCCACATGGGCTCGTTCTGTGTTCTGGCCCCGAGCCTCAGTCCACATGATGAGTAAACAAACTCCACTTTAATGAGAGCTCAGTGAGGCACCTCTGCTCACCACGCGCCTCCTCCTCCTCCTCCTCCTCCTCTGTGTTCAGGAGCTGCACCATAAGAACCGCCACTGGCATGAGGACTGTTTCCGCTGTGCCAAGTGCTACAAGCCGCTAGCCTCTGAGCCCTTCAACGCCCGTGATGATGGCAAGATAATGTGCGGCAAGTGTGGCGCCAGGGAGGATGGCAACCGCTGCCAGGGCTGCTACAAGGTGGTCATGCCAGGTGGGTTTACTGTTATATTTTTTTTCTTTTTAAAGGCACAGTATGGAGTTTCTGCCACTAGAGGTCTCTTAATCAAAACAAAACAAAAGACTTGAGTAGTTTGAGAACATGGGAGTTGTTGTCTGCCATTGCTGATGGTGAGTGCGCGCCCCATGTACAGAAGCTGTGTCGTCACTGCAGCAGCCCAGAATCTGACCTGTGGCCCTTTAATAAGGGCTAATAAAGCTATAGCCGCTAATAATAATAAAAGTAATAATATTAATAATGATAATAATAATAAGACTTGTTCATGGGCGAGGTGATGTTTTATGTGCATAACGTTAAGTCACAACTCCAGCAGGGTCCTACAACTCAAAATTTCCCACTCAAATTCAAGCACTTTTCAAGCATTTACAGCGACTTGTATCTGTAGCAAATTTCATGTTTATATACATTAGTATACTCAAAATGAGTATTTCACTTCATCACATTAGATCAGATGTTACTGTGGTAGAAGCAAACAGAATTATGTGTCGTGAAAACATTCTTCAGAAGAGTGACAAAAGTTTTATGTTTCAAAATGTTCCTCCTGTCTGTAAGAAGACTTATATGTTGGATATATTGGGGACAACGTGTTTTCAAGGCCTTTAACCCAAGTGCGGTGACCATGCTGTATGTTGAGGGGCTAGATTGCATCAACTATTGTTGGTTTTATTGAATGTTTATGTTTCATAGGATCCCAGAACGTGGAGTACAAGAACAAGGTGTGGCACGAGGATTGCTTCAAATGCTTTGAATGCAAGCAGCCAATCCGCGCACAGAGCTTCCTGACCAAGGGCGAAGACATCTACTGCGCTCCCTGCCATGACAAGAAGTTTGCCAAGAAATGCTTCCACTGCAAGCAGGTACGAGCACTGATCCTATCTCTGTGTGTGTTTTGTGCTTGTAAAGATATTCATCAGTGTGCTGCTGTTTGCCAGTCTGGAGGAGCTGAAACAGCACAGTGTCCTATTGATGAATGATATTGCGGCCCTGTAGTGTTTGACATCAAAGTGTCCCTCTGACCCTCTCAGGCCATCACCTCCGGAGGGATCAGCTACCAGGACCAGCCCTGGCACTCCGAGTGTTTCGTGTGCAACACCTGCCGTAAACCTCTGGCAACAGTTCGCTTCACTTCCCATGAGAACAATGTTTTCTGCGTGGACTGCTTCAAGACTGATGTGGCCAAGAAGTGCCATGGCTGCAAGAACCCGATCACAGGTCAGGGAAGCATGAACACTCGTTGACATTAGTATGATTTCTGCTGCAAACATGCCAGGATGGTCATGAATGTTCACAGAATGCTTCAGTTCTTCTTCTGGATGTTTCCTGCACGACTATAATCGCATCTGACAGATTATAATCCACAGACAGATGACGAAATAGACCATGAGGCAATGCGGTCATAAGACATAAGAGGATGTGCTGCAACGACAGTACCTCAGATGATTCATCATGACACAGTTTCAGTGTCACACAGCAGGAAAAGCAGATCTTTTGATGACGCTTTATCATTCTTAATCATTATAAAAGTTTCCTAGAGTATGTTATAACAACAGTATGTAATTTCATACAAGTTACAGGAATTTTCAATTTTTTCCAATTCATTTTCAGCATAACTTAGTGGTTTTTAAGGCGGTGCACTGAAGGTTGGCTGCACACGCACCAGTGTGAAATTTATATTCAGGCAAGCATACAATTCATCATGAGGGAACATAAAGTTTTCAACAATAAATGACTATTAAATTGATTATTTGGGGTTTAAACTGAGCTTTTCTTTAAAGAACCTTTCCATTTTCCCTATAAGTAGTATCAAATTACATAATCATTTCCTAGAAATTAAGTTTATTTCATACTCAAAATCTGAAATGAGGTAAAAGTATAAAGAAAAAAATAATAGGGAGTGCAGTAATATACTTATAATGAAAGTGCTTTTTTTTTTAAAGATATTTTATTTTACCAGGAAGGCCCATTGAGATCAAGATCTCTTTTACAAGAGAGACCCGACCTCGGTTGGCAGTTTATTAAAATCCTTCATTGAATCATGAATAAACCAACACATTTGAAAGTCTTCATCAGGGTTTATATCAATACCATGGTTTTCCATTAAAAGAAAGATGGGCAGTCACTTTAAAAAGAGAAAAAAAAGCAGTTAAAAGCATATTTGAAGCCCAGTTCAGCTTACATTACTTTGTTCTGACAGCCACCATCAATACTGTGAATTGTCCACATACTGAGCCTCCACACTCTGGAATTCAAATGTCCTTGTTCAAACAAGCTTTAATTCCAGATTTAAGATCTCAGTTTTTCGTCATTTGAGACCAACCTGTGCTGAATATTGGGACATGTGATAGGAATGTTTAAGACATGAGATCAGGGTTTTGCTTGTTGACGGATGTCCTTCTGTCCGTCTGTCTATCTCTGCAGGGTTCGGCCATGGCACCAACGTGGTGAACTACGAGGGCTACTCCTGGCACGAGTACTGCTTCAACTGCAAGAAGTGCTCCCTCTCGCTGGCCAACAAGCGCTTCGTCATCAGCGGAGAACAGATCTACTGCCCCGACTGTGCTAAGAAGCTGTGAAGAGGATCACTCTTTAAAGGGGAATTACACCAAAACTGACTGTTCATTTGCAAAAAAGAACATATTCTTCTCTTCTGGGAGTTTTTGGGATTGTGAGTTTAAAACAGAACAGAAATGTTGTTCTGTTTCTGAATTAGCACGAGATGTAAGAATAGTCAGTTTTGGTGGATCCTCTCTTTACAAACTCGAAGTTATTTCAACTCAATATGCACTAGCTTGAATCATTTATCTACATATACATTATTGCAACTGGTTTCAGTGCTGGAGACTAACATGGCAACAGAGTTTCTTTTGTGGGATTGTGTTATGCACTAATCTAATCTGTGCAGCCGTATGAGACAAAAGCCTTTTCAGTGCCTTACTGGAATCTTTCAGAGAGAATAAGATGCTCTTTACATGCATACTGCTGCTCATTCATTACCAGCTTTGATTAATAATCTGTTACGCCTCTGAAAGTTTGAGTATGACAATTTTCAAAAGATGTTTAGCGAGTGAATTTCAAATATAAATTAGGTCTTTGAGATTGATGCTGACGTATAAACTGCTCATGTATTCAAGACTTTATGAGTGAAGTTAAAAGAATAAAAAGGAGGAAGTGACGTGACGTGTCTTTATTTGAAAAGAAATTAAAAACAGGTGGAAGGAGTATTTTTTGAAGTCTTTATTGTTTTAACAGTTCGTATCATCTCAGTACACTTTAGATATATTTACAGTACAAATCTTATTTGTGGACAGGGCGTTGTTAGGTTTTGTAAATCCTCCAGAGAAATATGCATATTCACAAAGTTGCCCTGGTTGGGCAGACTGATTGTCGAGGCCGAGGTAAGGACAAGCTTTCTTAGTTGACTGTGATACAATAAAAATACTAAATCTCGATCTAAGGCACCGTTCTATCCTATTGTTATAGACAACGTTGAGGACTGAGAGCAGTCGGCTCCGAGCGAGTCCTCAAAGATGCAGCAGGACCTGGAATAGATACAGTATCTGTTCAAGCAGCAGCAGCAGCTACAACAGCCACCCAACAGGTGCTACTCATGAGTGGGAAAGGTTCGGGTGTAGGCAAAGGTCTTTTTCTTTTCTTCCACACAATTTCACACAACTCTCCTACGAGCCTGCACGGTAAAGCTACTTCATCCTTTAACCATAGCGCCTAATTTGTGACAGTGCAAAGAGTCTCATGTTTTCTAGATGAATAATGTATGAGAGCTAAAAAAGCGGGCAGCTCTGAGAGACACGGTAAATAATGAAGGACGGTTTCTGGGAGTCTGTTACATTCTGTGAGCTTATTAATCAAAGCTAACATCTAAAGCCCCTAGTCCGTATGTACAAAGAGATTTTAGTGAGCAAGCCAGCTGAGAACAAGGCAAAAAAAAAAAAAACAAGGTCCCCAAAACGTCGTGCTTGGACTAGTCAAGCGAGATTTTTATATAACTCATGAAAGAGACAGAAAACAGCCGTGTTATATTTGGTGCCTCGTACTACAAAGGAGTAATCGTTGTGACCTGAGCTGATATGCCTACCAACAACATCCGCACGTCCTTTGACAGAATATAAAACGTATTTTGATGACGTTAAAGCATCATAAAGAGGCTCTTAACATGGGTTAGACATGTTGCTGAGGGCTGTAAATGTCACCAAAATATCAACTTGTTAAGTCTCTGAGAGGCAAAATTCAGGGTCGGGGCGACAGGGATACGGGGCTAAAGAAAGCTCTCAAACATACACACAAATACACACATAATATTTTGAGAAACGTATAGTGGGTCCCCACTTGGCCCCTTGTTTTTCAGAGGCCCTTATGTAAATTTTGGGTTTCCAGGTGGCCCAAACGTCAAAAAGTCCAACAGAAACCTAACTTATAGCACAGTCACATACACAGAGACTTCAATTATCCACATCCTGACGCCGCTCCATCCTACACATGGCTTCATTTGCCTAATACTGATTATATACACAGTACAATAACACTTAAATATATGTAGAAATGTGTTTTCATATATAAACAAACAGCCAAATTTTTTTTTAATATTATAAAAAATAGTTGAAATGCATTAGCAGCTAGTGTGTTGGGAATCTTCGAAGGAGGTTAGTGGGAAATAAATGTAATGAATGCAAGGATGGATGGATGGATGAAGAGGATGTGTGGGTGAAAGTTGAGCTCGAACCGGATAATTGGAAACCTGAATTTTTTAGTTTCAGTGAAGGTGAACATCTGAGCATTCAAGTTCAGAAATGACGCAGCTCTGAATGAAACTAAAGGACTTCACCTGTGTGTCAAGTTACAGTTATGGAGTTAAGTGATGCAAACTAAAATGATGTTAGTAAACATAAATTCTATTTACATATGTAAAACATAACAAAACAACTAAATCAAACTTCACTGAACGTATGAATTCACTGCAGTGTCGTCTTGAATCTCAACACTCATCAAATGTAACAGCTGTGCTCCTGAAGCCCTCTAGTGGCCAAAGAAGGAAAACACACAGTGAGAGAACCTGGGAGACCGGTGTGCATGAAAAATGGGGCTGAAGTGACAGAAATCGCTAAACTGTGCGTGTGTGAGCTTGAGCACAAGTGTTTTAGCATATTCACACTGAAAAATTCAAAGTCGGGAAAAGAATAGTAAGGCCATATTTGCTGGATGCTACAAAAAAGCAGCCGGTCAAGTAAATTTAGATGAATCCACACATGCAAAAACCTGGTATTATTTCCCACCCAGCAGAATGTATTAACCTTCCTTTAAGTCACGATATTAACCTCATGTTCACGTCACACAGCCTCGTGTGCATGTGTCCTGGAATATTCTCATACAAGAGAGAAAAAAAAAAAAGACTAAACATATGATAACAATAATTACAATAACAAAGAAGCCAAAATTAATAAATTACAACAATGCACCCCTGACGAAGACACAACTCTTAAAAAACATCATGAAAATTGGACACAACATAGAAAAAAAAGGAACTAAACACAAGAGGAAGAGGAAAGAGACCTGGATCGAGCATGTTGAAGGAATAAACGGAGTTTCCCTGAAGTATAATGTGTTTGTTTTTTATATATATATAATTGTAATATATCTGTTTCCTCATCATTTAGGGTGCAAAAGTAGCACTTAGGGTGGTCTTTCCGCTTCACCTTGTGCTCCTCCCTCGGGAAGAGGAGGAGGAGAAAGAGGAGGAAGCTGTTCAGAACTGGTAGAGGAGTAAAGGAGCTCAGCGGGACAGGAACAGGAACGAGTGCAACAGTAAGAGGCTTCTCAGCGATGGCTGCAGCATCAAATCTCTGCAGAGACACAGGGAGAGTTATCTGTCTTTGAGAACTCCGAGTCAAAATGTGCACACTGACGAACAAGTGGAACCGACTCCTCACCTGACAGGGCTTCTATGGGTTGATTGGAGGAATGCAGGGGGTTGACGGGGGTTCCCTTGTCCTCGAAGGCTACCCTGGTCCCATCTGAGCTCCCGTCACAGTTAATCAACACCTGGTTACAGTCCTCGGCCTCGATGAGGGGCCGAGTCTTGGAGTGGACGTTGAGGTCAATCAGTTCCTCAAAGCTCCACTGGTTGGATTTACCGTTGAGACCAGACACCAACCCCACCTTGGCGGAGTCCTGCTCGTTCAGGAGATCCGAGCCCTCGACGAGGCGGCCCTTAGGGACCGGGCTGGAAAAGCGAAAGAGGTGAGGAAGATGAGAGGTCAAAAGACAAATCTCTCACAGCACAACAGCACTTTGTCACAGAATAAGAGATGGAGAAGTGACAGGGAGAAATCCACAACAATAAAGGATACAGTTGGTGTTATTCTATAACAAAACCAACAATAGCTGTGTTTACATGCAATTTTGAAGCAAACTTTTAAAAAGTTGCAAAAATAAACAGAATTAACTAGGTTTGGTTATTGGCTACATTATGCATGGCTGTATTCACAGAGTAGAAGAAGAAGAAGAGGTGGCAAACTGGAAACGAGACCAGTTCTTTGCCAACTGCTAAAAAAAATAAAGAATAAAGAAAATAAAGATCACAATTTTGTCAGCAGAACTCTGAGCCCTTTCGGTGTGGGTTTCATTATCTTTCTGAAGTAATACCTCACTGCCTGAGTCTCATCTGTGCTTATGCCGTTGTTGTTCTCCTTGTCGTCTGTCTCTGGTTTTCCGTTCACACTGCCCAGGGGCTCCTCTCGACGTTCCTCCGGCTCACCAGAGGACAGGCCGCACTCGTCTGCATCTGCATCAGCCTCTGCGGTCATGTCATCCACCTGGCCTGCAAATATCAATAGAGCAAACAGAGTCACATTGAGAGTCATGTAAATCCACCCACACAAGTCATTATGTAAAGTATATGTAAACAAACACAAAAATCATGCATTCAGAAATCCTCAACCAAAACTAGAGAATGAGAACGCTTACTCATGGTTTCAGTCATCTCGTCCTCTCCCTCCTCCTCTTCTTCATTCTCCTGTGAGCATTTATCGTCATCGCCTCCATCTCTCTATGCAGGAGACACAAAAAACATGTTAGCATACAACAGACACTATGAGACTTGTAGTGTGAACGGCGGTCAGCTCACCTTGTCACTTTGCTCCCCTTTTCTTGTTCTCTTCATTATCTCTTCAATTCTCTGAAGTGGGAGAACAGAGCATGTTTTTGTCATAAGTCTTGATGATAAAGACACAAATAAAAGAGAAGAATGTCTCCTTCATCAATCTATCCGTACCTTCTTCCTCTCCATTCGTTCTTGCTGGTTCTGCTGCATGATGCGGTCTCTCTCCTGACGGACCCTCTCCGCCTCCTCCAGGGCCTTGGCCTCTGCCTCCTCACGTTCCTTCTGGAGCTCGGCCTGCCTCACTGCTTCCTCTTCTGCCAGTTTCACCCGTTCTTCCTCTGCCAGGCGAGCCTCTTCTTCTTCTTTAATTTTTCTCTCCTCTGCAAGTTTCTTTTCTTCTTCTTGGCGTTTCAGTCGAGCCTCCTCTGCTAAACGCTGCTCTTCTTCCTTTCTCAGCCTGAGACGGTTAAAAAGCAAAAAAATGTCTTGAAAGCTGACAAATGAATAGTTACTTTCTGAAAGAGGATATATAGGAGTTCATTTTCTAATAGTATGGAGTCTTAAAGTCTAAAAACGCTAATCGTCCAATAATTCCCATTAAATGGTTAAAGCTAGTACCTTTTGTATACTATACTGTATGTCACATTCACATTGATAACTTCCAATAAATCTTACTTCTCCTCTTCCTCCCTCTGTATCCTGAGCTGCTCCTCTTTCTCCTTCTGCTCTCGCATCAGTCTGCGGTTCTCTGCCAGGATCTTGGCCGCCTCAGCAGCCGAGTTGGTGCCTGTCGAGCCTTTAGAGTCTGAGGGGAGGAAAAGATGAATATAGAGATAAATTTAGCACTTTATGTTACGTTTACATTCATAGGCGGCTAGCTGTGACAGGGAAAGACAGCAGCAGAACAGAGAATAAAGCAGCATGATACGGAGTTGTGTAACTTTCACATGATCATCTTGTTGCCCTTTGAAAGAACTCTCATTCCAATTATTCTCTGTGAGAAAAAAAAAATCTGTCCACATTTATATCAAAGCATTTATAACTGTAATAACTCTATAGTGCAGTATGTTGTGAATGAGCAGGACAGCTATATGGAAATATTATGATTTTTGTACGAGTCAGGTATTTAATTTGATCGATAAATAAAAAACAAGTTATTTTATCCAGAGTAGTTGCTGTATCATAATATATATTGAGATGATCATATTAAATCAGTGGAGGAGTATTTTACTTTCTTCATGTACTCCTAAACATATATATGAATACTTTAACTGTGTGGTATAACACCATTACTAAGCCATTTTATCTTGGGAGAGCCCGATTTTCTCCAGCAGATGGCAGCAGGAACAACCCCAGAACTGTAACAGGATGTGCCTCCAGCTGGAACTTAATAGGTCTCCTGCTCCACTGAGATTTATTGCAAACTGAGCTGCTGCCACGTCAGTTTGCAGCACACAAACGCACACATTTCGGTATGGTCTGTCAATCAAAACAGATGATAGTGCTCCGTTATCTTAAAAGCACATCGGCTGCTCCTTGAAGCAGAACTAAACCATGATCGCAGTTTGATTAAGGTTTAACACTCATGATCATGAGTTTTTCTTGATGCTGGAAGCAGCGCTGATAACAGAGAGAGGGAGTGGGAGTTCAAAAGGGAACAAGGAGTGTGAGCTTTTTTTCTGGTTAAGTTGGCTGATACAAAAAAAGATGATAACGTTAAAAATAAAATTACAATATCTTTATGTCTTCTATACAGCTTCAGCAGCTCAGCTTACCAAACAAACTCTTTCTTGTTTTCTGCAATTTTAATGAAACACCCTTTCTCTTTAGAGCTGTTTAATTTCCTCCTTTTACAACCGCTGAGCTCTGTATGTAATATAATGTATGTATGAAGTGTAAACAGACCAGGTGTGGACAATGAATACATGAAGAATGATGAGCAAGAAGACCTACATGTATTAACAATCTTTAGTAGCTAGAGAGGAAAGGACACCCACTTATTCAAAGGTAATTATTTGGAACAAGACATGACTTTAATCTTTTCTGGGTGTGTAAGTAGGTTTGGACATGCTTCAGTGATATTTATCTAAGATGAAAAAGATTTCATTTCGTCTGCCTGGGTTCACTTCCCTCTCTGAAATTGACAGCATATCTTGATGCACCAGTGCAAACATCCTGGTCGCCAGAATAATGATCAGTCTCGGTAAATATTGGTCCTGACAGATTAAAACCAGGCAGCTGTCTATGTTCCTTTAATAGTCTTCCTTTAATATGGAGATTTATTACATGATTTGTACTAATATGAAACTCCTTCTCCAGTGAGCTTTAGAGATATTATAGTACAATAAATCATTTCAGCTGTGAACTGCATTCTTATCACTGAGAATTGCTCACCATCTTTGTCTTTGGTCTTGCTGGAGTCAGACGACTGTGGAGACACAGCCTGGACAGGACACAGATCCTTGGACTTGGAGTCCCTCTTCCTCAAGGTGGGGGGTCCTGTTGGAGTGAGAGCTGGTTTCTGGATAGGTGGGGGCTTGGCTGACGCAGGCTGGGGGGATGGGGGACGTTGTTTCATTGCACCAGGTGAGGGCGGGCGTGTCTTGGAATTTTGCCTGTGAGGAGGTATTGTGTTTTATAGTTAAATAAGAAAGAAAGGCCGCATCCAAACTCTCAAATGACTTTAAGTTTAGGAAAGGTTTATAGCCTTACTTGGATGCTGCTGGGGAGGGGGTCCTCTTTGGGGCTGGATTGGGGGCTGGAGATGGTGAACGGTTTCGCCCCAGGGGAGAAGACGGGGAGGCGGGACGTTGCCCCCCAGGCGATAAATGCTTGTCCTTCTGTAGAGGTAAAGAGGTAATTCATGACTATCACTTAACTCACAAGAAACCCTTACAAACACCTATTTACCTATGAAAATATGTCGACATTGATTTAAATATCTTTGCGTCATAAACAAAACAGTTGTAAATCATGTAACTAAGTTGTGTTTTTATCAAAAAAGGATGAGTCCACAAACATAATAATTATTCACTACAACCTGTTCTATGATAGAGCTGCTGAATTTAGAACTCGCAATATGGCCAAGAGCAATATCCAAATAGCAGAAGATGGATTTTGATAAAGGGAAAAATTTCTGACAAAACAACATCATAATGAGGTACTGTAGTGTTGCAGAGACGTCCCGGGCTACAGATCGTGTTCATCAGATGACAGAAAACGTGTTTGTTTGGTACAGACTCCAAAAAACCTTACATCATTATGATTTTTATGATCATTCCCACCAATCATGAATCGTAACTGTTTAATCTTAATATCTGTCCAAATAATCACAATATGACATTTTAGTCATATTATGCAGCCCTAGTCTACGCCAGTGTTTTCCCAACATTTTGGCTTGTGACTCTGTAAAATGAAGAAGAGGGTGTTTACTGTAGTCCCTCGCCACATCTCATGGCCTTGATGCGGACATGAATTGGAAGCCCTTAAAACAAACCGAAGCAAACAAATTAATTTTCCTTCCAAGATTAAATCGTTTAAAAGCAGCCATTCACAAACTTAAGAATGACTTGGCCCAATTTGAACTCAAAAAATTCTTCTGGGGCCCAACTCTGATCGACACATGAGACATTAAATATTTCCCTAAAACTAATGAAAATAACACCTAATTATTTACTTTTAAAAGTAAATATGTGATCATAAACATTTTTTGGTAATGTTTTTACTATCTATTCATTATAATTGACCGCTCACAGCCCATCTGCAGTAGCTTTGGGAACCACTCGTTTTAGTATTTCAGAGACCCTCGAAATGGTGAAAGTATCCAGCGCTACAGCGGTTCTAATTTAATCCATTAATCATGTGATAATACCTAATGTTGATCTTGGTCTGATACTTTAGGTTTGGAGCCACTGGTCGACACAACTGAATTATCTTTACATTTGCACAGAATCAGGAGCTTCTGTTTAAAAAAAAAAGAAAGAAAAAGAAATGAAACCTCAAAATCCTGAAAGAAATAAACGAAGAAAAAAAAAAGGTACCCATTATATAAAAGAGCAACTGTAACTAAAATGTTAATAGACCATGTAACTCCTTTTTAAGCTGCCGTCCTCTGTGTCTTTCAGTTTCACTGGCTTTTCAGACAGTGACGCAATGCTGGTGTGATGGAGGCCATGGGTCAGGTTTTAATTCATCTATTTTTAATGTCCATGTGCTATGTTTGGCTCTACAAACACACTGACAGAGTGCACAAGGTCAACCATGTGACACTCAGACAGACACAAATATACATTACTGTCCCACCTCAAGCCAAGTAAGTTAATTAAATATTGTACATTTTAAAAAAGAAGAATATTTTTTGCTATTGTATTTAACTTTATTAGCTTTGGTGACTGCGTGATAATCATTCTCTTGTGAGGACGGGAAGGAAAAACAGGACAGTAAACAGGCGACCGGTATACGGTTTCATAACAGGGATGAGACATTCATGAATTCATCTCTAATTTCCCTCATAATCATTTGTAAAAAGAAATATCCCAGCTCAGGCAGCCCGACACAGCTGACTTGAAAGATACAATTTAACTGAGGTGTGATGCAATGCGATAAGCTGTGAATTTCAATTATCTCCACACCAATCTGTGCATGTGGAGGGGAGAAGACAATGGAATGATGAGGAAAGTCAAAAGGCTTTTGACATTCGGCCCCAGGGTGAAGGGTGGGGTCTGCTTTGCATGGCCTGATCTGCCCATAATCAGGCTACTGTTGATCTCTTTGTCTCAGGCTGTGACAATGAGTCCCTTCACAGCCACAGAGGAAGCTGAAGACAAGCAGGTTATGAGAGACAGCCAGCTACTATGAGCCATCAAATAACACTATCTGAGACATCAGTTATAGAAAGCAGTAAGTAGGATAAAGTGATAGTGATATACGACCGTGTTCATAAGAGAGTGAGCAGCAAATGTCAAAGAACAGCTGGAGGAAGAACATTTTCCTATGGTTAGCATCCTGCAGTAGTACTTTGACAGGCAAATTTAGCCGGATATATGCATATAAATCAGAGCCTTTGGTACCATTTACTTATGCATGCTTTCGTGCATTGAAATGCTTTCACTAAGAGGAATTTGTTCTCACTACACAAGACCCACTATTCAGACGGATTCTGGAAAAGGTATCCCTCTCTGCCACCGCAGCCAGGGCAGCAATGATTAATCGATTATTTGTCAACTATTAAATTAATCGGCTAATAATTTGATCACCAAATAATCAATTTGAGTAAATTTTTAAGACAAAAAAAGGACATAAATTCTCTGTGACTGCTTTCTGATTTCTTTACTCCTCTATGACAGTAAACTGAACGTCTTCAGGTTGCGGACATCTTGGGCTTTGGGAAACACTGATCTACATTTTTCACCACTTATGAATATTTTTGGACCGAACAACTGACTGAATGATTGAGAAAATAACTGACAGATAACAGCTTAGACATGTAGCCCAACGTGCTTCCAACAATTAAATCATGTATCAGTTGCTAAAGTGTTTTTTCCCATAAAAGCAAAATATTGCTGGTACTTAAAAGGTTTCACATGGTTTTACAAACACAGCACTATATTTTTTTCCCAGCAATTTGATTCTACCGTATAATATTAGCAAAATCAAAAAAATGCAGTATGTTACTTCTTTCTACAACCAGAATGTCAGAGTTCTCCTGATCCTACACATGCATCAACTTAAATGTATCTATTATCATTCTGTAGTTTGAAGATTAGAAGAATAGAGATACAATTTAAAGCCCTGCATCCAAGTTACTGCATTAGTAAATGCAAACTACCTTACTGACACAGGGCTGCAAGATTACCTAACATGATGCTTCTGCTGAGGGACGCACTGACTTATCGGCCCAACATCGGTACCAGCCAACATCTCCTTGTTGACTGCTATCGGCAAATAAGATTACATTCACTGATCATAGCGGACGATTTTTATCCATTTTGTCCCATCAACTTTGTGGTGGCACATTCATGAGCTACTGGCTCGCCCCTGCCATCAGTTTGCAAGTAGTGTAAAATCTGTGTAAAATGTTATCATTGAGTAGGTAGTTGTATAGCAGGCTAAAAAGGCTTTTGAAGTTACTAAGTTCAGTGAAAAGAGGGTTATATTCAAGGTTGTTTCATACATTTTCTACTTTTTCCAAGATGTAATGAAGGCTGAATGACTTTAAAACAGTTCAGCTATTTTTTTCATTTTTCTCTGACACAAAAGGATAATTAAATAGGAACAACAAAATCAACAGCATCGGCCCATAATTTTACAATCGGTGCATCCCGACTGACAGTTAAAACAAACCGACAACGCAGATATCTGTGCATCCAGTCCTGGCTAACTGTGCAAAAGCATGACTGACTGAAACCAATGAATGAAACACGATCAAGTTGTTTTCTTTGCTTTCTCTTCCAGTACTGTCACAAGCAAACAGACCACTCTGGGAAACAGATTCACACTGTCGGCTACCTCATGTATTGCTGTTTTTCACATATGTATGCTAAGTATGTATAGTTGCAGAGCCATATAAGATAAACTTATTCAATGAGGATACAAAAAGGCAACTTAAGGAGAAGGGAACAGGGAGGCCATTCATCCATCTGCAATGAAAGCTTTCACTTCAGTTGATCATAACAACATCATATCTTTTCAGATTCTCTGTAGGCCAGTGAGGTTAGTCACATGAACGTCAAGAGGTGTTCTCACCATTGAAGGGTCAAGAGCTCCGTCGGCTGACACAGAGGTGGTCATGCCGCTCTTCTGCCGGTCGATGCTGCGGCTGCGCACGGGTCCACGCGGTGGGTGCAGGGGACTGGCAGAGGCTGAGCGAGGACACAGGTGACACTCTGGTAAAGGACACAGTCATCGCAGGGCCAGGGGAGCACAACCAATGGGAGGGGTGATAAGCGGCCGAGTTGGGCAGCAAAGCAGCAAAGAGCGAATGAACCGAAGAATAAAGAGAGTGGAGGGAAAGAGAGAGGGAGAGGAAGAGAGAGAGAAAGGGAGGGCAGATGATGGTTGAAAGAAATGCAGGAGAGGGTTTTTGTGAGGGGATAAGAGCACAAAAAAAGCGATTTGTTAGATTAGGCAGGCAATGGCTTGATTTCTGAAGCTTGTTTGGGCTGGAGATTACTGGAGCAGCAGAGGGCAACAATCTCACAAAAACCCTGACACTCCACAGGTGCAAAAGCCTCAACATGAACAACCCGGAAGCACCACAGCACAGCACACACTACACAAAACCTACCACCAACACAGCACAACACACACTGACAGTGCACACACATATTACACAGATTTATTAGTACACTAAACACACAATTGATATTGATTGTGTTGTATCTTGTGTTCAGTTATAGTCTTTGAGTACTTCCTGCCATCATACTGTAACTCTCCAGACTCCAGATCAGACACTGAATGCAAAGTCTTTATCAGGGTGTATATACAAGTATCAGACACTAAAATGTGATGCTTTTTTAGAGCACCTCTTGATCATTTTTAATTAACTCTGAATGGATTAAAGTAAGATTTTATTGCAGATCATGATTAAAAGCACTCAGGATAAGTTGATCTTGGTGAATTTCCTTTATCGAAATAATTGTGAATTGGTATAATTGTGAATATCTTCACACAAGTGACTTGATTATTGATTTTCTGATATATTTTCTAATTGAGTCAAGGGGAGCTTGCTTCTTTTGAGTAATTCCAATATCCTAAGCCTGTCACCATGGCTGAAAGCTCAGCTCGTACAAACTAAAGAACGACAGAGGGATGCCTACATTGTAGATAAGTATAAAGGTAAGTAATATATACGTGGTACTGTGCAGAAGTAAGTTTTATTGTTAGAGTGAGTTCGGTTAATCTACATTTTGCCAACAGGTAAGTGCAAATATAAAGTTAAAAGACAGCATTAGGTTCAGTGGTAGGTTTAAAGATTTTTAACATCAAAAATGTGGACTTTCATGCAGAAGAGCTTGACTCCATTGGACAAAAAGAAATTAAAATATGGATAAATCAAATTAGATACAATGTTTGTACCAGTCAAGGCTGTGTAAATTCAAATTTAAGACTATTTAATGGCTTTAAGACCTTTAAAAAGGACCTTCAGACACCCTGCATATATCTCAATTTTATGTAAATAGGATGTTTGACAAGGACCTCCTAAATAACTATAAACCTGGAATGACAATGGGTGAAGAGCACTGTCCTTAGCACTGAGATTAAGCGCAACCTTTAGTTGGTAAATACTGTTGTCCACTGGCTATGAGCTTGCTGTGTCAGATTGAGGGATTAGCCATGATAATCCCGAGACCTGGAGAACTCTCCCTGCCACAGCCTGAACACAAATGTGCTCTGTAATTCTGACTGCATACTGAGCAGCTACAGTATGGTGGCTAACTACAAAAATGTACCCTGCCACTGCTGTTGTTGCAGCTGCTGCTGCAGCAAAGGCAGATGTGTCATGTTTCTACTGTGGCTATACTTAGCAGAAGATCTATAGTCACTAATGGGTTTGTAATGGCCGGTCAATAAACACCACAACCTAAAACCAACACGGGGAATCCAGTTGCAGCTTTTGAACGAGTCAGTGCTTTACAGTATGGTTCTTTAAAAAACAGTCAACAAGAAAAATGAGGCATTCATCAGTGTGTGTCAGGAGATTCATTATGGGTGTCTGTGCTGCTTTATGTGCTGTAAATCCCTCCTATCGGAGCATAAAACATACAAAGATAAACAGTTTACTTAATATGTAAAGCATGTAAAGTCATCCAGTGTGACATAAAACCTCACCTAGTTGGCTTCAGAGTATATTTTACTGAAACAAGTCTGTTGAAAATCTTGTGCCAGAATGGAGGCATACTGAATCTGATTAGTGCGACTTCAGTATTCACTGAAAATGCCAGTAATTACCATTTCAGCACTGTGTATTGGTCCTCAGCAATCTGGCCAAACTACCAGAACACATGTGATAGCACAACAGTCTGATTCTGACGTAACAAGAACCAACAGGTAAGCAGCTTAGAGCAAATCTCCCAGCATGGACTCTGAGGCTCCTCAGATGCAAAGAAATGCTCGCAGCCAAGTCAGCACACAACAGCATATTGTGTCAGATCTGAAAGTGCATGTGAGCTGGAGCCGTTTGTGTCTGTCAATATTTACCATGTAACTATGATCTCTCACATGAGTGTACTTTGCTGCAAATAACTACTGTACATAACATAACATAACATAACACAAACAGCTGATCATTACAATAGCGGCTTTTAAACACGGGGAGCTACGACTTCTGTAATTCCACCACCACCAAGAGGCCACCATTCACTTTGTTCCAAAAGGGTAGGGCACTAGGATAAGCTCAGATCTAGTGAAGGAAAGGGATTGGCCTGATTTTCTACTGATAAAAAACAAGGGTAAGTAGGGAAGACCACGCGCTCTGCGTAGCCCTCCTTCCTCTCTGTCAGGGTCTCCTAAGCGGAGGTTACCTGGAGCATCTCTTCCTTCAGCTGACAGGGCGGCGGCGCTCTTGCTCCTAGCTAGAGATGCCTGGGTGGGGGTGAGCAGGCGACTAAGGACCCCTCCGTCCACAGTGCCGGCCGGTGGCCTGTGAGCTACACGGCCGAAAAAAATCACCCAAAGAACACAGGAGAACAGAAAGGCCGAGAAGGAGAAAGTGGATGAGAATGGGGGATGAAGGCAAAACAAAGAGGAGGGAGGGGGGATCAGTTAAATTTAGAAAGGTCACCATGTGATTTAACCAGCAGAAGAGAATCAACATCAACAACCGAAGGTTAAGTCCCAATAATCTTACATGGGCTCCTTATTAACTGTCTTTACACTGTTAACTTTCAGTGACATTCGATAAAATAAGGAGAGCCAGTAAAAGACAGCAAGGAAAGGACACCATGGAAGAGTGCTGAGACTGATTGTCTGGTTACTGAAAATCATTAGTCAAAGTAGAAAATGAGGTCAAATCAATGGTTCCTTGGGGTAGAGGGAGGTGTGCTGATGGGAAAAAAACGAAACATTAGTGAACTTTGAAGACAGCAGAGGAATACTACTGGGTAGAAAGATGAGAAGTGAAAGAACCCAAAGACTAAGGACTCATTCAGACCAAATCAAGCGTTGTGGTGAAAACACCAGTCCTCCCATTCTTCTTGACGAGTGTGTTTAAGGCTAAGGCAGCGCGGACTGCTGAGATTTAATAAAAAATAACAACTAAAAAAAACGCAGCAGCCCTGAGATGAAAGATTAACACAGAATCAACGTTTGGAGAAACGGTGGCCAATCATACAAGTCGGCAATCAAACCGGCTGGTCAACAGTATTATTGTTCAACCGGTTTACACTAAGTTTATAAAATGACAATATAAATATAACCAACTACTATAATACACATAATGGAAGCTTTTTATGCTTTCTTACTAGCACTGGTTGACATGATACATTTGGTGTCAGGTTGAAAAAGATACTGTCATATCCGCCAAAAAGAGACAAATTCACAAGCATTCAGACGTCCACTAAATTGCTCCGAGTTTCCTCAAACAACATCGTACTCCCAGGAGGCTGCACCAGCAGGTTAGGAGAAATACTCAGCAAAATTGTTCTAGATGAAAAAAGCCTCTATGTAAGATTTGTTGATCCCAAGCTGGATGCTGGAAACTGGTCGCTATCCAGGCAGAGTTTACAGACCAAACGATGATGGTGTCTGCCCACACCACTGCACAACCCTGCACTTATTGCCGCAACGCCTGATTTGGTCTGAATGAGGCCTAGAAGTGATAGAGCAAATGATTGTGACCAGGCAGGAGTTCTTTAGATTCTGCAGTGCACACTTTTCTATAGTTAAGATAAAGAAGGTGCAAATTGGATAATAAGGAGGCTGACTATAATAGTCAGTACTGAACAAGTCAGCATATTACGAAAGCACTACGGTGAACTCTTGATTTCACTGCAGAAGCAAAGAGCTCCTGCCTCCATGAAATGGAAGAATGAATAATTCCCCATTTACGCCATTGTTGCTACCTAAGCCACAAAGAAGAATTTATACCAGAAGAAGGGGAAATAGTCTTGATGGGTTGATTTTGGAACATGTCCCTACAGTAAATGCTCGTGCTTCGAAATGAGAGCACAAAGTCACACTTCCCTTTGGAGCCCCTTACTGAGAAGACATCTGTTGTAGACAGACTTGTTTGTTGTTAGCCGATGAGTGCTAGCTCCTGGGGCATGGCAGCTTAGCTCGCTGCTCTGCACCCAGGTATTAAGATGGGTTATTAGTTTGAGATAAGTTTAGAGCTATAAAAACAACGATGTGGGTTAAAAAACTTGAAGAAAATCTTCTTTTGGAGATGAGCAGTGCTAAGTCAGTAGTTGTATTACTGCCTAGGTTAACCACACAGAACAAACATGAATACAGAACAGTGACATTTTGAACAACTCCTCATCTGCACGAAGAGGCCAGCTACAGGACAAACAAAAGCATTTGGTGGTTAATGGCAATACACAGACTGCAGTCAGCTGCCGTGGTCATTTCTGTGCTCTGGGGGTGCTACGGTGGGATGGCACTGACACACACCACACTGAAGCACGAGCACAGCGACTTAAATCCAGCTATGACGTCATCTGGGAGGGAGAAAACAATCAACACTTTGTGACAACAAAACAATACACTGTTAGTGCAGACAGGGAATACAGCAAAACCATTCCTGGGTTGACACTTAAAAAGAAAACAATAAGAAAGGTTAAAACAAGATCAGCTGTCAGTGAGAATCAAGGCACAGTACAGGTTAAAAACAGCAGAGAGGTTAATGCATACATGGAACAAGCAGTGTTTCCAGTTAATCACAGACAAACAGTGCGGAGAAGCTTATCAGCTGCCTAGGGATAATTCAGTGAGTAAGATTTAATCGAAGGAGAACAAGGACTTAAAGAAGGAATACGCAAAAAGAAGAGTTGAAAGATTATAGACCCGTTTAGCTGATGACACTGAATGTTATCCCCGAAACCTCTTAGTAGCCGAAAGTGTTGATAAGCTTTTTAAACCGATGAAAATTCAGAATGAGCAAGCTGTTAGCGTCACAGCAACATGCTTGTTATTCCAAAATGGAGGCCGCAGCGATGTATGAGAACAAATGAGAGCTGATTGTTCATGCTAGCCACCTTGATCATCCGTTGTCCCCTTATCAGGCTTGGAAGGGGTCTGCGCTCTGCCCACACTTACTCGTGTGAGCGAGGAACTTCTCGTCTTCATGGAACGGCCTACGGACACGAAAGTGGAGTTACAGCCAAGCAGGCACTGGGAAGGAGTCAACAAGGAAACCCCAGAGACAGTTTAGAGTCATGTGCACTTCATTTGGCCTTGTGTGAGTCACCGGGCTACTGCAGACAGCAGCTGATGTCCAAGTTTAATAGATGATGCTTAAACACAGAGGAGAGTCGGAACCGTCTGCTTGATGTCTGCTAACTCAGACTACCACAACATTAATACTACAACAAAGGGACCTGTTGTAGTTTTAATAGCTGTGTGTTTAAACCATTAGCATGTGCAAAGTTAGCTTGACATGTGGTTGGCATAGCTACATAGTGTTTTATCCTAGGTTTATATTTTACTATACTGTATTCTAGTTTATTCTTTTGTTATAGTCTATATCCTACAGATACACATGTTATTTATAGAGTATACTAAGGTTTTTCCTTAAACTCTGAATTGAGCTATTATAACTTATTTTGTTATTTGTTGGGTTTTATTTTTCTGATGGCAAATATATCTCACTGCGAGTGTTGATATGTATATTTCAATATATAGGGCTGGGCAATATGGCCTTGAAACAATATCGCAATATTTTTAGGCTTTATCGAGACACACCATATATATGTCATTTAGGGGAGTCAATATTGTGATATTCACGATAACTGTGATATTAAAAAAACGAAATATTGATATTGTGTTAATATTACACATATGATAATATCGATAATAATCCAGAGAAGATGTTCTGCCTAGTGCATCTTTTGGTAATGAGGTAATCTGGTTGCCTTTTCAATAGTAATTGAGTAGTCCATAGTAACTCATCTTTTATGGTTATGATTACAGACTCTTTCCACCTCCCTTCACTTGTATTTTGAGCGTAATTCTTCTGCCATAAAAGAACATTAAAGATAGATTTGATTGCATTTTCTTGTCAAATTTCTAGAGGAATCGCGATAATAGCTTTAGCGTGAATTTGTTTGGTTATGATAATTGTTTGGTGAAAATCCAATATCGTGACAGCCCTTAGAACAAGTAGAACAGTCTGAGACTTTATCAGATTACTTCACTTGTAATGTTATTGTAATGTGTCCTTTAAAACCAAGAAAAACAACTCTTAGACCATATCACAATATAGCGGTGTCCCAAATCTAACACGGTATATAGTCGCAAATAGCGATAACAATATAATATTGAGATAATGCCCAGCTCTAACATTTACTGTGTATTACTGTTCTTCTGCAACGCCTGGATTACCTGCTGCTGTAACACAATAATATCCAAATTTGGGATCAATAAAGTACATCCATCCATCCATTTATCATCCATCTAGCTTTGGCAGAGCTTAATTTATAATAGAACTTATTGAATATTTCCTCTATAATCTGTGTTGGTTTGTTAAGAAAGCGTGGTGTGGGATGGAGAGGGGATCTTTTGCACCTGTCTGTTCCACCTGAAGCTTTTTGCCGTCTTCCTTACTGGCCAGAGCAGCATTGCCATTGCTAGGCAACCGGTTACAAGACGAGCTCCTCTGCTTAGCCCCTGAGAGACAATGATGAAACACCCAGTGGTGAATTTACACAGCGCTCGCTTGTGAAGCGGTTCAAAGTCTCTCAGACTTTTTTAGAAAAAAAATAGAGAAGCCTGGAAAAGGAAAAGCATAAATATGAAATTTGGGAGGTGTACAAAAATCAGTAATATCAAAAAGTAGGAATGATACTGACAGCCCTTAGACACTGTGGAGAGATGTGAATCAGTTGATTGTGTTGATTATTTTTTTCTGCAGAAATCAAATACAATTGTGAATCAAAATATGTGAAGCTTCTACACCACTACGAGTACATTTACTTACAAATCACAAGTTGATGCTAAGGACCCCTTCTGATTCTGAAGATTTGATTCAGTACTTCATAGAGGTGCATAGTGAATGGACAAAGCAATATTGGGAGACCATGCTAATTTCTCATTAGCTTGAACCAGAGACAGAGAGCTAAAGTATTTTTTTTTACCAGTCTGTGCTCCAGTGAGCCTGTGTGTAAAACCCTGGATATGGAGAGCACAGGGGTCAGAGTTCACTCTAGCCGTAAGAGTTGGAAGAGAAAGTGGGTCTGTTCCAGATAATCTACAGATTGTCACCTGGTAGATCTCAATACATTATCATCACTGAAAAACATGAACCTGGCTGATAACAGTTCGTCTGAAAACCTACTTTATTGCTTAACACACAGCACAGGAATGCAGGGAGGTTAGGAGGAAGGGAGGGGGAGAAGGAGTAAACGAGGAAGGAGGGGGAGGGAAGACAGGAGACTTACTTTTGTCGGGAGTTTTGACGAGGGTGGCAGAGGAGGAGGATAGGCGTTTGCTGATGCCAGCCTCAGACGGCTGTTTCAGGTTCATGGTGGATGTGGATCGCTTGTCCACTAGGAGGGAGGAGGATAGACAGACAAGGGAGGCGGGGTTTAAACTGGAGGTTGGCTATTGGGAAAGGCATTTGGGTGCACACAAGGGAGTACAAGGTTCTGCAAGATCTTAATACCCCTAATATGCAATGGGTGGTATGTTGCTTTGATATACCAAAACTAAAAAATATTTCTACTTACATAATATAGCCATTAAACCATGAAAAATACATGATATAAAGTATGAATTCAGACGTCAATATCATGTTTAACATGACAATGTAGACTTTTAGCAAACCACAACAAAGTTGCGGTGGTTTAAGAGCCGGGCATGGCAGTTAGTCAACAACAGATGCTTTTGTTTGACCACTCCAAAGACGGGAGCATCATTGTCATATGATCCGTGCCAGAGAGATATTAGTCCTGTGTTTCATGTCAGGCTTCCATGCGAAGTCGCCCATGTGACCTGGAAGTGTTTCGACGGTGTGAGTGAGTGAAAAAACTTAAAGCTACACTTCCAGCTATTCACCCAGCACAAGGCACATTCAGAACACAGGCCTCATACAAGAAATGGTTAGTGAAAAACTGCCAGTTAGAGCGCAGGTGAGGGTTGGTCGGTGAGGGAAGATGGTGGGAGGAAAAGGTAACCAAGCTATCTGGAGTGCCAGCACCACTTCATGCTGTGTTGCTACATCGGTGAGCAAATTATCAACAAACAAAACCTTGTCGACTCCTTGGTGGCTTTTCTGGCGAGGCAGGGGAGATAACTATTGTTACTGGAGATGAGGCGCCCGCATCAGAGTCTCCTGTGGGAAAACACAGCTCTCAGAGAGGAGCCATAACATACATGATGCTGAGGCACATCCGTCATAGAATGGAAGAGAAAGGAGCTGAAACCTGGTTTGACATGGAGCATTGAGTAGTTACAGTCTTGGCACCAAATTAACATTGACAGTCATCAGCTGGTACTCTACAGACCCATTTACTTCTACGTCACAAACGGTCTGTAGTTTTCTGCAGAACATTGTGGGTTATTGTCTGAGTGTCAAACAGTGGAAGTGATTGTGCAGATGAGTCAAGTGATATCTCATGCGTGTAGTAATGTGACAGACTACATGTACAGTTGTCATTTACATTTAATTCTTCAGATTTCAGTAAACAAAATGTGGATTTTTGAGTTATCAGATTATGTTTTCAGCTTTCACAAAAATAGTTAAGTTGTTAAATTAAGTTGACAAGCTTTAAAAAATTATACATAATGCATTACGGCTCAAATATTACCAAACTAGTGGCTAACAAGGCCTAAAAATGACTTACAGGGATGCAATTCAACACAAATATAATATGACAGGAGAAGTTACTGTTTTGCTCTTAGCTACCAAACTTATAGCAGCTAAATTTTGAGGTATAAAGACACAGTCACCTCTGTCTATTTTTGAATTACAGAGTGAGGACTGCGTCTTTTTCTAAATAACCATGTTTGTCTGAGTGTCATGCAAGTCAATACCAGCCAACTCATCTGGCATCATCAACAATAGCTTTAAACTGCTTTTATGTACATTATGGCTGGATTTCACCAGAACTTGACCACTTTCACGTCTTGTTTTTTCATTTCTGTTGCGTGTGTGGCACTTTTTGTGTATCCTGACTTGCTCTTTCACGACCATGGCAAGTGGATGATGAAAGTCAAATTGAACAAAAGAGCAGAAAGGAAAGGGTGAACTTTTTGGCCAAAGAAAGGGCCTCTACCTGTTCGTCCATCAGAGTCTGTGGACAGTCCTCCCCAGGACCATCTTTTCTGCCTCTGCTCCACACGCTGACTACGCTCCAATGTCCGCCGCATCACTGCTTCGTAGTGCTCCTGCAGCATGACAGGTGCAGAAGGAAGATAAAAATGTGAGTCACTTACAGCAGAGCAACCTTCGTTCCTAAACCTAAAGCAGAGAGGACGGGACCTGACAATATCATAACTTTACTTCAAAGTACAGATAACTGTCCTCATTCAATATTCTCTGTCGTTCCTCTGTTTTCTACTATATAAATGAAACACTGCAATCGAAATTTGTGTTTCTATGTAAATGTCAAATCAACAAGGAGCACTGCTCTGAGGCTCCGCCCATGCTGCATCTACCTTTTCCTCTTCCTGTTTCAGCTTCCTCTTCTCCTCCACAGCCAGTCGTTTCTGCTCCTCCTTTCTCCTCTGTTCATCAACCTTTTTCTGGCGCTCCTCCAACTGACGCTCCACTTGCAGTTTGGCCTTGCGCTCTCGCTCCATAATCTGAGACTCTCGTAAAGCTGAGCGCACACAAAAAGGCAAAAAAGTCAATCATTAGTATGTTGTCTTCTTATGCCAATGAGAAAATTCCTGGTACTAAAATGTAATGATTTCTTTCTTCTTTAAAAAATAGTATATATTCTGTTACATCTACAATTAACAGGGTAAATTTCACATATCACAGGGAAGTTAGGGCTAAAATAATTTCACACTGCAACTAGGATCACCCCCTTACCGTGTTGTTTGTCTGCTTCTTCTCGTCTCTCTTTAGCCACTCGCAGTCGGTCGTCTATTCTAAGTGCGGCACCGTCAATGACTGCAGACACATCCATTTGTATATGTGTTTAAAAGGTAAAACATGTGCAGCAATTTGTATTCATGGGACAAAGGGACGGATTATAATGCAGCATAGTGTTATGAAGGCTTTGAATCAGGCAGGCAGATGTGTTCATGTGACTGTCATTAATGAGCTTTGCCAACTGTTACGGTAATAAGATGATGACTAAGATTTACCTTCATTAAGCCACACTGAGAGGGTGGTGGAAGTATATTGTGTTGCATCTAATGGTTCAGATTATGGAAGACAATAGCGCGGTGACAGGGCAGTATCTGTGAGAACCGATCTGTTTCTGTGTCAAGGTGTGGTGTCATTTACCTGGCTTACACCCCTGAGGTTTAGCTGGTGGGTTGGTTGTAGGTCCTGGACTGTTCCCTGACAGGCTGCGCCGCTCCTCGGCTTGTGCCTGTGCAGCTGCAGCTGTATTTAGGAAACCACAGACCATACACACAGAGAATTAGAGTCACTTCATCTCATGTCTTACAAAGCAGGTATATCAAATAATATCAGGGAGACAGGATTGCTTTTGGTACTCCAAACCAATCAAGTTTAAATCAGCCGATTTTCTCTGTGCTTTGTTTGCTCTCCATAGGAATGCTAGTTCTAGAGAGATCCAACGGATTTGACGCTACAGAACAATCCAGCTATTCAGCCATCTGACATAACCCCCCGCTCATGGTCAACCCTGTAGCCAACCATACACTGCTTTCTGTGACCAGCTCGGAGGCATGGGCTGCTGTGAGAAACATGTCTGGAAACAAACCCTTGTGAGCTTCCTGATATACAGCTCATATGCCACTCCCTAAAACATAAAGCAAAATCAATATAGGACAAATTTCCACATGCACAATCAGCTTCTGCTCTGCTACAGCCACCTTGACAAACCAGAATATCAGCAAAAATCAGCCTCAGGTCTTCCTACGCTTGCAGCTAACTGTTCTATCATAAAATTTCTGCTGTTCTTTTGAGATGTGACTTCTAGCACTACAGAGAGAAAATATTACTGTCCCTGGAGACCATTTTGTTTTAATACTCATACACAAAATTGAGCAATTCCAAATAAAGGCAGGGGTTAGAAACATGCGTTCAAGGTAGCAAAGACATCAACTCGACCGCCAGGACCACCAGGGGGTCAATAGCACATCATGGTTAGCAGCTACAGGGGCAGGAAGGAAGGAAACAGTGAGGACGTGATCAAGCTTTATGAGCCCTGGTATCAGCCTTTTCTCCTGTGTCGGTGTGTATTCAGCATTAAAAGAACTGCTGACAAAGAGGCTAAACTATGGTCAGACATGAGATGTTCACATTATTAATGAACACTTCTGACTGTGGTCTGAAAGTTTCTCACTGTCTCCATCGCTAACATAAAATTCTACCGTCACTATACCCATCAAAACTAATGTGCTGCTTGTGATCTGCATATAATAGTATGAAAATGAGATCAAACTGCAGCGCCTGGGTAGAGCCACACAGTGTAGACTAAAGCCAAACATGTTGTCGCTGGTGTGGATGTTGTGTGGTGTGGAAGAGGAAGAGAACACCATTGCAAGTTGCTTTACATGTTCTGCAAGGGAGAAGCAAATTTTATTAGAGCTATAGGATATAAATCATCCATCTTCGCTTATTACTTCTTAACCTCAGGTGTGCATGAACACTTATGAACTTGTTCTTAAAATTCCCAGATGTGAAATTATCAGTTATCTTATTGGTATCATTTTTCTGGAGGAGAGAATAGATAAGAAATGCCCCATCGGCTCAGTAATGCATGCTTGTGACATGGTGTGCTGAGTCATGATCATATGCGCCCTCCAAGCAGGGGATAACCGCTGACAGTAATGTGACCTTGCTTGGGATCAAGCAAGGAGTTAAAACTGTGACCATCTCTGTCTACACTTAAGAGTGCTGTGTGTTGTTGCACTCGTGCAGGTAAGTACAGCTTCATTTTCAAGCTCTCGTATTTTCACTTTTTAGTTATTCTGACACTACTTCCCTGTAGAACTGTAATTTCTCCCATCCCTCATCAGAAAAGCGATTAACAAACTTTCTGCTACTTCACATGTAATCTCTTTCCACCAGCGATTCACCAGGTAGAATTTCTTGATTGATCAGCTATAAAAAGTAGCAATGCAGCCTTATTTGCCACAGACATCTGTCTCCACAAGAAGTGCCACAGTGAATTGAAACGGTTGCATGGAGGTGCTTATTGGACGTCAAAGTAAGCAACACCTTTTACCATATTAGCTCATGTAAAACTATCATGCAGTGCCCACCACACTGGTCATGGTTTCCCAGCACAGCATCGCGTGCATGTCCTATCTGTATGGAAATTGACTCTGGAAAACAGAGAGGATGACGGGCCCTTCTTACACGAAGTGACACCGACAAATCGAGTCACAATATTCACTTAGCTGACAATAAATCTGCTATGTTTGCACCCCTGAACCAAAGGAAGATTTGTAAGTGCACGCAAGACGAAATAACAAACATAACTGGGTATCTGGATACACATTATAAGAATGGCTATACAACTCTCAAAAGATTTTGACAAAATAATTCTAATAAACTAGCTGTAGAAAAAAAAGATTTCAGATTTACCAGGAGATGGACAGAGCAAAACAGCTGACAATGCAAGCAAATGTGCACTGATTATCTGTATCAGCATTGATGCTCTCCAGTCAAAGAAGCTTATGAGGGTCAAAGTCTGCAGCTAATGCCCAGTGGAAGTATACCGACCACTTCACTTTTGACTCCGTTCTTCGACCCTACCAGTGAGTAGGGCTAAGTACTAGCTCCTTGTTTAGTCTACATTATTAGGGTTTCCTTCTCCTGTTCAGAATGACCCTGTCCTGTGTCACGTTCACTCTCCTCTATGTTCGTGCTGCCTTCATGAAAATTTCCTGCCTGCATCCGTGTCAAGCTGAAGAACGCAAAGCGTCATACAAATGATGAAAAATATTGCTGCAAAGAGCAGGACACACCGACATGAATGAAAGGACAGACGTTTTCTATTTTCACACAACATATATCGCACAGCCCAATTCTGTGCATCGAGATTGTATGAGCGGTGGAAAACATACAATACCACAAAGAACACACTGACCTCAAAGCAAACAAGGAAACCTGCACATGCCCACATTTTTTACACGGCTTGTTCAGCAATATTTAGCATACAATAGTGCTTGTAAACAGTATCACACTGTATGTTTAGCTGACATTATTAACATATGTGTTTTGGGACGGTGAAGAAACTGCTATTAACCTAATGTCAACACAGACATTCCCTTTTACACAAGAGAATAGACAGGAAAAACAGATGGGGCACTGCTGGCGAAAGGAGCTGATCTATATTCAGAAGAAAAAGCAGTCTAATTCTAGCATTAATGAATCACAACCAAAGTAAAAACACAACTATCTCTCCAGAGAAAAAGATGTTAACAGATGCTGGGATATTAAATCTTGTTGACTGAACCGAAATGTTCTGGCCCAGAATCTGTCTCACATCATATCTCACTCTTTTACTCAATCTTCCCTGTTCATATAAAGGCAAAAATAATTATAATAAAAAAAAAAAAAAACACACTGTAACTGTTGCTTAGTGATACAGCAGCTCAGGATGGATGAAGAGCTACTCATCCGTACTCAGGCCTGTATCAGCGAAGACATTGACTGTGAAATGAGATGACTCACTGCTAAATAAAGGGAACAGAGCGGTAAAAGCTTTGAAGGATTACTCATTAGCGTAAGTGTCAATTTACAAGCAACTATTACTTCACATTTGTGTTTTTATCAACAGCAACACCTTCTGAATGAATGATGCTGATACTGCAATCCATAATCAGTAGATCCAGGATACAATCTATTAAGAGGCTGCTCAAACAGTATTAACTTGCATGAAAGTTAGTTTAAGACCCCAAATATTAAGTTTCAACAGTATGACCGTCGTCCATGACATGACAGGATTTAGACTTCAAGCTAACTGCACTCTCTGTTCCTTAGAGGGAAGTAAAAGCAGACAGGAAGGTAAAGGGGCTGAGTAGGTAACAGCTGCTAAGATAAAACATGCACACTCTTTCTTTTGACGCAAGACGCTACTTATGCATAAAATCATCTGTTGTAACAACACTGATGCTGTAACCACACTGACTGCACTCATTGTTCTGTAAGAAGCTAAGTAAGTGCAAAATTAGGCCGAGTCAGAAACGGCACCGTTAAATAAAATCAACACACTCTCCAATGACACACATGTTCAGGAAGAGATTCTGTTAGTCCAACAAACCTCAAGAGAGCCAGGTGTGCTCATAGAAAAGAAAAGAGCCAATCAGAGGAGCTGTCTCCCATCACTCCATCACTATGGAGATTTGCACACATTAGCATACATTAACGCCGCTGCATCAACAGACTCAGCTAAATGCATCAAAAGAAAAGGAAGAAAAATGTTCAAATTAACCTGGTTACTAGTTATATACCTGACCTGGTCGATGGCATTATCGGAGTAAAAGTAGGCAATAATGTCAATCTTTAAGTGGTAATTAATCCAGTTGGTATTGGTGTGGCATATAAATTTATACACAAGGGTCAAGAAACTTTATTTTCACTGTACTGCTGTGCAAAACAACACAATGAAAATACCATGGCAGCCCCTGCTATTAAGGAGAAACAAAATAACAAGAAACAGTGTAAAAAGCTATAACAAACACTATTCTGATTCAGTTTACTGCATCGTCCAGCAGTTTTCAGTAATAGGAGATGTTCAAAAACCACTGGACAACCATTCTGAGTGCAGTAGATATACATATTGATTGGTTGTAGTCCCCGGCAGAGTTATTATAGCAGCAGCAAAGACCACCAGGGGGGCTGGTGATGACAAGGCTGCCCTGCAGGCTAGACAAAAACACCAAACAGGAAACAGGCCAGCCGGCATTACATCATAACACTTCTAGTTGATTGCCACCACTGATCAAATCCTAGTTCTCTAAATAACACGCAAGGTCTTTAGACATTTCTTTTGTGTCATGTTGGGGAAGCAAGAGTGTGTTAGGACTCTTTTCTGTCCCTCTTTAGAGCTGCAGCCTCTACTGTGTCCTGCTGCACGGTACAATTAAGTAGTTTGTTGCACAGGAAGTGTCTGCGCTGCTTAATAAAAGGGTGCACAGCCATTTGCTGGCGAGTAAAAAAGTATGTATGGTTTCATCAACAACCTGAACCAGTAACTAGTTCCTTTTTTTTGTTAATTTTGTCCAAAATCAGTAAAATTGTCTTGTGTAGTAGAGGTCTGCAGTAAAAACATTCTTAGCCATCTGTGGCACAAAGCTTCCCATCGCTGGCTCAAGATTTCAGGCCCTCAGATAACACTGACGCTGATGCACGCTCACACACGTGCGCGCACAAACGCACACACCAGATCTTCTATTGGGATTACACGAGACCTGTTCATGCAAAGGTAAGCCATGGCTATTTGCAGTACTGGGCCTGGCAGGATAATAATGACCCATCCCAGTTTGCTGGGGAGTCAACTCTACCAGGTGGACTGCATTTTCTTGTGGAGATGGACACTTGAAAGGATCTAATTATAACCAAAACCATTATCAATTATAGTCAACAATCCAGTTTCTGCTTGACTCTTTGTGTGGGAAGCTAAAACAGTGCAGGTTTTACAGTGTTCAGATTGTTTTATTGTTGAATCTCTGTGGAGACACATGAAAATGGCAGACAGTGCAAATGTAGTACAGATATTCAATGATAAAATACTAAGTTGTCAAAGTTGACGATATATTACGAATATTCTGGGTTTAATATTTATATACACTTTATTAAGACTATTACACCTGTAATCATTTGGTTTGTAAGCCTTCCTGAACCAAAACAGCCTGCCCTAACAATCTGTGACACATACAATTAACAGCCCAAATTCACATATCTTATCTTTGTACACACTGTTTGTAGCTCAACACATGTAGCACATTAAATCAAAATCCCGGTGTTATGTAGTTGTTGACAATGCAGTGTTTTCCTAGGTTTGTGGAGGACTTAGGTGCATGTATTTTGTGGGGGTTTTGAAGGTCCTTCCACTAAGAAACGCTGGCAATTTTACACCATTTTAGATCACGATTATTACCATATGTGTGTACAAAAAGTTGAAAAACTTTTTTAGTTTTGATGCTCTCCACATTGGTTTTACATTCATCTGGCTTTGGTGTTGTGCCTATGACTTATAATGGCAGGGAAAAACCCAGCAATGTGTGAGCATCACTAACTGAAATTGACTCAAGAACTGGACAATTTTGGAAATTATCCTCAAAGCCATCCCAAGTCTCTGGGCAAAGCTGGCAGGGAACTTGCGAGCATGCTGATGTGTTAAATGTTAGAGAGTGAAATAAAAGAAAAACAAGAACAATCCAAAATGAAGCTAAAGAAATGTATGATATATAAGCATACCAACATAACCTTATGAGCTACACTATTCTGATGACAGACTGACCTTAGTTCATGCTTATACAAACTACCATGCTTTGCTATTCAAATCTTTGGCGTGTGTATGCGAGCGCATGCACACTGTAATACACACTATGATGGTAGAATAAAACAGGGATGGGGCATTTGTTCTAGAACAGCAAAACTAAGTAGACAGATCCAAGAAACTACTGAAATTGAGGCTGGTCCATTTCCTCTTCTGGTTAAATCCAACCAGCTTTGAAATATTTCTCATGCTTTTAATTCTGCAGCAGCGATTGCTGAGCCAGGATCAGGATAACCTTGCAGTGTGACTCGCAGTAGCGCGATCTCCCTTCATAATAGCAGGGTACATTTTCTCCTCGCTCACATTCTTGTGGAAATGCACATGAGCTAGATTCCTGGCGTTATTTTATTATTGTCAGTCCTCTGCTCTGACTGGAGGCAGAGCGACTCCACATCCTTTTTTATTCCTCACAAAGCCGGGATTCAAACACTTCACATCGCTCTGAACTTTGCGGATATTTTCATAAAACCACAAAAATGGGTGGATTTAAATTCCATATTGAAAATACTGAATGGAAACAGGAAGAAGATCAGTACTAAATCGGTCCAGTTGTTGCCAGGAGTAAAACATGCCTACACCCACACTGGGTATGCAGAAAACTCCCTCTTACCCTAAAACAGTAAAAAAAAAAATAAAAAAAAACTGTCAGGCCACCGGCGGCTCGAGTCATAACAAACTGTGCATTCATGCCCACAGATGCAGACACAGTAAACATCCACGTCCAAGTCTGGATGGGGCCAGCTGAGGCGTGGAGTGAGAAGCATTGATGGGAGATTTCAGCCTATTTGCAAAAAATGTACAAGGACTAACTTGTAACACAGACAGGCCTGCTGGTCCAACCAAAACTCTTCTATCACTTCATCAAGAAAAAACAACCACCACAGCTCTTATCAGAGCTCAGTGTCTGACAGCGTCTGACACCCCAGCTTTATCTGAAATTCAGGTCAGACATTGTTATAGTTACCCTCCCTGGAGAGGGGAGGGGGTTGTGCCATATGTCAACATATAAGCATAAATGTAGAGCAATGGATATAAGAGAGAAAAGCACTTTGTATGAGATAGTTTGGAGCAGGAAGCTAAAAACAAAACTGCTGATGTGCTATGAACCGGCTAGAAAAAACAAGCTGGTAACTTCTGTAGGAATCAACTCAGATCGCTTTTTTAACACAAAATGCACGAACAGAGAAGCAAAACTCTTCCTGAAAGGGACAGCAGATGATCACTTTTGACAATAATCCCCGTGTGATGAGCAGCGTTATCTAAGCTACTGACGGGTGCCAGTTACAATGCAGCTAGTTAGCTTGGTTTGCCGAGCAGTTGGAGTCGGTCCACCTGGTTTCATACATTCACACAACAGCAGCTCGTCGGAAAACGTGATTAAAATATAACAAAGCTAAAATAAAGCCAAGCTATGTGGGCTGGGCGCCAGACAAGTAGCTAAAGTCGCGATATGTCAACCGGCTCCGAGCTACAACAACTTAAGCTAACGTCTGCTACAAGTACTTTCTCTGAGTTAAGCTAGCTCGTTTAGCTTTTTCCCCTGAATGTATAAACACGTCGGCTGAATTCAACCCGACTTGTAAGCGTTTAATGCGGGAAGAAGTTGCTGATTTTTTTTTTCCGCATCCATTGTCAGCAGATAACCGGACAGCGAGCTAACGTTTACTAGCCAGAAAAGCTCTGCCGCGTTGCAACACGTTCAAAAAACCCGGCGAGCGGCGGCAGCTGCCAGCAAACACCACGAAGTGATTACCACACTGTGAGACACGAGCGGGGGGAAATACAAACACGGTTGCCAAGATTTTTCTTACCCATTTGGGCTCGCAAGCCTTTGAGAGTCGTAGCACCCTCCGCCATTTCTGTGAAGTTTTCCTTCTCTGTTTTTTTCTAAAGCTGGGGCGCGTAACACATCGCAGCCGGTAGGACTGGACACCACGGGGACGTGGACACCAAAGGCAGGGTGGCGACGGAAGAGGGCTCACTCTGACCCGTTTCGGAAAACTGACAGGAGCGTCGCAAAGCATTCAAAACGCTGCTGTGTGAATGGGAAAGTGTTTGAGATGTGGTCAGCTGAAGCAGATATCTTTTATTTCAAAGATATAACTATGTTTTGACGTTAAATCTGTCGGCACTAATTATTGTTAAAATCAAGGGAGGTGCAAAATTAGCTCTTTTTTTGTCCACTAGCTAAATGTAATACATTTAGCCTTGTCATCACCAGCCCCCCTGGTTGTCTTTGCTGCTGCTATAATAACTCTGCAGTCTGAAGGGTGGACCACAACCGATCAATATGTATATCTGCTGCACTCAGAATGGTTGTCCAGTGGTTTCTGAACATCTCCTATTACTGAAAAGTGCTGGACGATGCAGCAAACTGAATCAGAAAAGTGTTTGTTATACAAAGATGCTTGATTAAAAGACATATATCCATGGTCAGTCATAGTGATGAGGTACAAAGTCATATTTAAGAGATGAAAATTATAATTTTTTTCTTGAAAATGGGCTTCCATAGGGTTTTTGATTTGACATTTTTAAATCACATATCTTTTTAGTTTGTGCAGAACAAATGCAACACCGCCAAGAAGGCCTACATTTTATGAGCTCACTGCTTACATAAAAAAAAAAAAAACTTCAAACATGGCGGAACAAGAAAACTCCCAAGAAAACTGCATGGCGCAGGAGAGGCTGCATCATTCTGCAGATTTCTTCTGCCTGTGTGAGGATTTTAATCACAAACTAAAAAGTGTTTGCAAACCGCAAGCTGTACCTTTGTTGTGAGTTGTAGTGACTCAACTGTAAAATAGACGATCTCGGGGATACTAGCCAAATTGGCTATTGCACACAAGAGCGCCCCCTGGCGCGTGTGGCAGGTGGTGTATGCTATTACATGGAAAAGTTTATCCACAAGAGACACTGGCAACAATTAATAAATTGGTCTTGACACGTCCATGAAACAAGAATGTTCAGTTAAACAAATACAGTACTTTCATGATGTGAAATATTTGACATAAGCCTCCTCAGTTTCAGAGTTTCCAAAATAAACGCAAGATAGGTTTTAAATAACACGGTAAACCTGCTTTTCAGATGGCTTCGACAAAATAGTGATGGTGGGAAAAAAAAGTCAAATCTTACCAGTTTGAGCTTGCTGGAGAATCTGCAGAGCTAGAGATCGAGGAAAATTGTCAGTCGCCAAACTTCTCCCAATGAGAGAATAAAGTTTTTTCTCAGGGCTCAGTGTTCTCTATTTTGCTCTGAACACTGCATCCTCTGTCCTGGTTTGTCTCACATGCTTTAGCCAGAGGGCCTCTCATCTATTTTACATGGTAAACAGGAAGTAACACTGCATGTAGGGTTCAGTTTCAAATGGCCTCAATATTGTGTTATTTAACACTCAAAGCACAAATTAAAACGTCTCCTCGGTATTAATCATTCGTGTGCCATCAATTATAATAAGGAATATATTGAGATGGGACTTGATGAAGCAAATATCCAAACAAATAAAGCACAACAGTGGACAATTAGGTGAAAAAGTGTTCTTTACTCACAAGAAGTTCTTTCATTCGCTCAAAATCAATTAATCTCAGTGAGGAGATTGTCTTTGCGTCCGAAGAATAAGTTTGTGGAATGCAAATATCTATAACAGTGTCATCATGCAAAGTGGGTCAGAACTACTGTATAACAGCTGGAGTCATGGAAACACCTCCGTAGGGTCTAAGTGTTCACTTGATTGCCACAGCCCTGTGAATCCGAGCAACAACTTCAGGATAAGGTAAGAGCACAGCAGTCTGGGCCGGCTGGGGCAACGGTGTGTAGGTGAGGTCCTAGAAGCCTCGGAGATGAGTGATGACCTGAGGCAGGACACCCAGATGTTGCTCCAGTCTTGTTAAAACCAGGAGTCCAGGAGCAGCGACAAGTCCTGGACTGATAGTCGAGTATCTTGATACTCTGACCTGGACAGAGTCAGAACAGTACAAATACAAAATCCAGAGTCTGTTGGAGCTGTGGGCAAAAATTTCCAGGCGGCACGTCACATAAATAATCTTACACCAAGAAATATTGTACAAATTTTATTTGATTTTTAAATATATTTTTTTATTTCAAATGTTCAGATTTTTAGAATTTGTAAAAATATAAATATAATTAAAAACTAGAACAATAAAAAACGAGGTTAATAACTAAATACCTTGAACAATGTAATGCAAGTTAAATGTGAATTACAGGATGGGGCACCCTTTGGTTGCAAATCGTCCACTGGTTTATGTTTGTTCTCTAAATTAACGTTAGCCACTCATGCTCCCTGTTAGCGGTGCCGAGAGAAGCACTGAGACCAGGCACTAGAGAACGCGCATAAATTCACTTCCTTTGGACTGTTTTTGTTGGAAACCAGGAGGACAGAGAATCCTTCACAAACAAATCCACAGTCAAGCAGCTTTAAATAACTCAAACAAACCGTCCACAGGCTTGTGAGAGACTACAATCCGCTCACATAAGGTCAATAAAAAGTTATTAATGCATGTAAATTCCTGCAAATTGTTACATAGAGCCCCTTTAAATAGAATATGTTGGGGTTTGTGCGCACTTAAAGACATAACTGTAACTGTGGGCTGTTAATCATGTTTCAGATCCAGAAAAGATTGTGTAAATCTAAAAATATACAGCTGAAAATCAGTAGTTAACTGGTAGTTACAGCCCTGATTGGTACACAGAGTTTTGATCGATATCTTGGAGTCAGCTTGTCATTAAGTCGTGTCAGTTTTATCAAGAAGTTCACGATTTCTGGCCTACATACGTATTATAAAATTAAATCTATAAGAGTGAAGATTTGACCTATTTTTTTTAAAAAGAAAAAAAAAACTAAGGAAAACCATTGACAGTGAGTTCTGTGGATTATCTGAGATATTTAACTTGTTCTGGAAAGGATTATTTAAATGTCATTTTCCCATGCTTTTGTTCACCACAAATGAATTTCCATTCCTCCAGCTCGGGTGATGGCAGAAGTCTGCTGAAAATCTCAAAACCTCAGCAGAGAAAGCCCAAACTCTCTCCATGGCAAGAGGAGATTATTAGTAATTACATTTGTTTTTTTGTGTGTGATTTGGGTTTGTTGGTTTGTGTGCTGACAAACCGACCACATGAGCCCAGTCCAATGATGTTACTGGAATCACCGGAAAGCAGCATCTCCATTTTTTTTACTGACCTTGGCACTATAAAACACTCTACCTCCTCCACTGAATAGCTTTGCTGTTCCTCCTGCATGATGCTCTTCTCTTTCTGATTGGAGGGCTTTGTGCTGGTGGTGACATTAATCACAAGAGAAGGAGGAGGCACCTCATTCTCCTGACCTCTGGATAGAGAAGAAATTAATGTAAACAACTGCACAGGGATGGTAGAGGAAAAACTGAACGCGCAATCAAGCAGCTTGTACCTCAGGGGATCTTGACGTGGACCAAGTGTCTGTGAAGGGGCCTCTGATTGTTCGGCTGTTCTGGCAGTGGGGCTGGACAAAGGTGTGTGCTGAAGGTCGTCTACAGAAAACAGGGTACCTGCTCTGAGCATCGTATTTTTCTTTTTGAAAATAAAAGGCTGAGACGTCGAACATTTTCGCGTCTAACTCACTGAGTCTCTCAGCAGTCAGAGGGAACACCCAAAGCAGCAGAGCAATGAGGAAAATGGAGGAAGCTGCTGCTGAGCCAATCAGGACCGTTGAAAAGGATTTCTTCTTTTACTCTTTGATTAAACAGGAAGTCAGTAATTGAAGGAAAGAGTTGAAATGAAAAAGTAGCTGCTCACTCTTCTCTTGGGGCTCAGTGACAGCACTCTCTGTGTGGACAACAGTTATAACTTTTCCTTTAAACATCCCTGCAAAATCACCAGTCAATAAAACTATTTATACAAGCTTATTACCATTGTTCGCTCTATGGTTTATCTCTGGGTCTTGCCTACTTTAGAGCCTTGAGCTGTCAGAAGCAAACACTCTTTATTGACTGTGTCATGGCTGTAACAAGGCACACAGGGCCGCTCCAGCTCACCAGTCATGCTCCTGAGTTCATAATACCTGTGCACACAACCACACTCAACACAAACACAAAAGTTCTAGCACGTATCGGGTGATTCGTCTGACTGGTCCTGGGAGGCAGTGGCCACGCTGGGCCTCAGTGACAGGTGAGCATGCTGTCAGGTAGAGGAAAGAAAGTTAAAATGGTGCCATCACTGTAATGTGTCGTGTGTTATCCATGAGAACCAAGCCCTCAGGAACAGTGGCGTAGTGGCCAAACTGTGTAACTACAACATCATGTGATGCACTCGGGCACAAAAAGCCTTTTTTCCCATAAGCTTACATTGTAAAAGAAAGCTGCTGTAAAACTGTGGATACAATACCATTTGGTCCGATATTATGTGGAAAGTGTGGATGAGCCGTACAATTGAATAATTTTATCTCTGTTCAAGTTAGCCGGCTCAGAGGGTGGATGTCTCTAGTGTGCATGCTCCATGGGCCACACGGCACAGAAGACACAGGTAAATCTATACCTGGGAAGCTCAACACTGAGCAGCTTCCATAGGAATCAACAGGGCTCTGCCTCCAACACCGTATCCAGATTTCCCCTGGTTAGATCCATGAAGAGAACTAACTCCCTTTGTAAAGGCCTCAGTCTAAGGGAGAAAAAAACACAACTCTTTTCAGGTGATTATACACATTAACATGAATATTATATTCCATTTCTGCCAATAGATCTCCTAAATCCTATACAGGGGACCTTTAAAGTATAAAAGCAAAGATACATGTTGCACAAAATATGGGATTTTAAGCACTGCAGGTGAGAGGAAAATTTTGTCCCTTTAAACGTCAGTCTACCATGAGCAGAGCAGCACAGAGACAAGCCTCTATTGGTAAAGTGTCCATTGTATATATTTCTTATTGACATGATTTTAAAATTTGATAACACTTCCTGTGTCAAACTTCGGTCACATAATACAAAAAATGTACTTATAAACACAGCTGATACCAAACAAGGAGAGAAAAGCAAAACAAGCTTACTTCTCAAGTTTTAGTTGATCCATATACTGTCGTTCTTTAAGCCGTGTGTCTCTCACAGACTAATCACCAATTTGGAGCTGCCGTCAGTGTCATTTGTCTCCAGACAAGCTGGTAAAGAAGTGGTGGGAAAGGTCTTTGGGGATCCCCTCATCCTGCATCACTTGTGACGCAGGAGAGGATCCCAACCGGACTACTGACCGGTGGACCAATGAATTTGAGACTCTCAGGTCTCCCCCACCTGGGCCACCTCACGTCACACCGTGGCTTCTCACATTCCCTCCGGGGGAACCCGCTTGGTTTGGCTCCGGCTTCTCATGCAGGGAGCAGAGGAGGATGGGAGGGAATTAAAATGCATGAATGAGACCCTTGTTAAACAGCGTGTCTCCAACAAGGACACTCTGTGTGTGTGAGCTTGTCTGCAGGTTGGAATAACATCTTTAATACTACAACCAGTATTGTTTTGCCCTCTCAGGTTCTGACCCCACTGACGAGGGGCATGATGAAGGTGGCACACATGCTGTGAATCAAAAAACTGTTCCCATAATGAGTTGGATGAAATGACACAGTTGTAATATAGTGTTTGACCACCTTGTGGTAGTATGGAGCCATAAAGGACACCAAGATGTCTGGTGTGTGTGTGTGTGTGTGTGTGTGTGTGCGTGCGTGTGTGTGTGTGTGTATGTATGTATAGGTGTCAGTAGGTGTCATTAGGGTTAGCTTATAGACTGTGGAAGTCTATAAACTGTTAGCAGAAGTGCTTATAAATGTCAAACATAAATGCTTTTACAAACAGTTACATAGTCTGATTAATGCTGATAAGCATCATATAAGGACTTTTAAGGCCCTCGTTGTCTATTAACAAACAGTTATTACAAGCACATTAGTATAAAATGTTACCGGGACTTTTTCTTTTTACATACTTGCTTACTTTCAAGCAAGAAACACCTTGTTTTCCACTTGTTTCTGCCATTTTTTTCCACAGTTTACTGTAGACTTTGCTTACTTTTCCGGTCAGTACACGAGAACAAAACACACATGACGTCACACAGAGAAGCCAATTAGATTTGTTTGAGCAGTTATCACTCAGGGATAATTGTAAAGCAAAAAAGAAGCACAAGAATATGACTGAGTGTTTGCAGAAGATTTATGACGGCAGCAAACCAGATATACAGAAGAATCGCACACACACTCACACAAACCTGTTGCGTCGGTCGTAGCCATGAACGTATGTAACCAGCATTTTTAGAGGTGACTGCAACATATGCAGATGATGATTTATTGTTAGGTACAGTACTGATCACAGTAGTGATACATCTGTCTCATCTATTTCTACACAAACAAGGGTGTGTGTCCAATCAGACTATTTCCCAACATCCTGATGTCTTTCTTTAAACTTTTAGAGATAATTGTTCCCATTAAAAGTCTCACTGAGCCTCTTAAACTCTAACACTAAAACCAGGTGCTTCGTGCTGATTTAAATGTCAGAATTAAATGTCAGAATTTTGAGACTGAATTTGCAGAAGTTTCTTGAAGGTTTCAACGTTATCGTGCTTGTTAGGTATGTTTATTGCCAGTGATTAATGAGTAACTCGGGGGACTAAAGGCAGAGGGCGTGGAGGTTCTTCTTACAGAGAAATAAAGTGAAGCTCGGCAGCAGACTCTCAGCTCAGACATCTTCATGTGAAGAGATATCGATCGCTTCATTTCTCACAGCTTTAAGTTCAGATTTGACCGTCTCAAGGACATGACCAGGGTAAGTTGGAGTTATTTATTCAGCCATAAATGAATCATAAAGTTAATTATTACTGTGTTTCAAGGGTGAATGCAATTTAAAAGATTTCTTTTTCTTTGTGTCACCTTTCAGCTGATGAAAACTTGACTGGAATCCAAAGTTCTGCGTTTTTTGTTTGCTGTCATGAACTCCGTCAGAAGCCTGTATTCTCTAATCATCCGTCTGTGTATACTGCTGTCAGTGTGTCTCCTGGGTTCAAGTAAGATTCAGACTAATTAAATAATTATTGACATAGTATATATGGTATGGTGCCAGCACTTTTAATGTCTTAAAATCCAGTGTTCAGTGTTCATTGAACTGAAAGAAACTGAAAAACAATTGTTTGATGACATGTACTACTTTCAACATCTTGATGGTATTGGAGCTTGAATCTTCTTCTACCTGTGTGTTGTTTTCAGGTGCCTCTGCCAGCTCCAGCCTGTGGGGTAAGAAGATACATATCAGAGAAAGTACGTGTGCGTGGCAGCTACAACCAGGGACTGTAGTACCAGCCCTTGAGGAGCTGAGTGTATGTGTGCGTTTACGCTTCGATTTAGGATCAGATTGGACAGGTTTTGCCTACAAAGCCCCAGGGAGAAGAGTAAAAGAGCTGGGACTTCAGGGCACATCTGAACATCTGGATGTATGGCTATTTGAAAAACACCATCGCTTGGAAAAACTGAACTCGAGTCAGTGGTACTCCGTCTGTCTCACCTGGTCTGGTCAAGCTCAAAGGCTGCGGGTCTACATAAATGGAGCCCTTCAATATAATGCCACTGTGGATCGCCAGCAGCTCGCCCCAAATGGCACTCTCACTCTGGGGGTGTCTCATTTTGTAGTCCCAGATGGTACAGTGAAGCCAGAGACTGGGACTAATCTGGTCGGTTATATCGGTCGGTTCAGGATGTGGAGCAGAGAGTGGAGCGCCGAGGAGCTGAGCGGGCAGAGCTGTGCAGATGGAGACGTGTTGAGCTGGGACATGAAGCAGTGGAAACACGACTGCCGCCCTCCTCAGCCTGACAACACCCTATACTGTGGTAAATACAGTATAACCTTTTTCTACTGCATTTCACTGAACTGAAAAAGATTATTACTCACAAGGATTCCTCGCCTGTTCACATAAAAAGCAATCAACTGTAGGTGAGAGTTGAATGAGTGGGCTGTTCAGTAACTACAGTTTAAGGTCAAAGAAAAGGCAAAACATATTCCTTAGTTCACTCAGCGGGTCATAAACCTGTTCACAGGTCTAATGTATTCCTCTGGAAATATTTTAAAGCAGTCTTTGCTTTTGTTTTATGTTTTTTTTTAGCATGGTCACTCTACAAAATCACAATGTGGACAGTCATACATCACACTACAAGGCCCGACAATTGTTCAGTGTCACTGGAGGAAGTCACAACAAACTGGGTATGAAGAATATATGTACAGTGGAATTCAGCAATGAAAGAGTCAATTTTTGCCTGTCAAAATAACCTGTGTTTACCTTTCGCTGCCATCTCTTATCAGTTGGAGAGTGTTTTCCCTCGCAGCATTGCTGTCCATCACATCGTTGTCTTGTCACCAAGGTAATGCAACTTCTGTTTAGTAAAACAATCCTCTCAGGAAGTGGTAGTCAAATCCTTGACATAAAGGATCATTTTTATGTGGACAAATAATTTTTTTAAAAGCTCTGTTAGATAACATTACTGCAATATGAAAAAAAAGTACTCACTAAGTGGAAGAAACAGCATTATGAGGAAAACTTGCTTAAAGGTGCTATTCATATAGGAAAAGTAGATTTTTTTGAGTTTGAGGGTTGGGAATGAGACACAAAAAGCAACTTTTCTTACAAATAGGAAATTTAAAGTATCTAAAATAAAAGTACTCAATGCAAAAAAAAAATTATAATATCATATTATAATAAATTAGACTATACGAATATACGTAAGATTTTTTTCTTGTTGTAGGAGATCAAGGTTGAACAGATTTGAACTACTGTATATACTGTTGCATAATTTTATCTACAGCAGTGCGTTATATTTGGGAAACTTCACTTTTTTTTCTCTGTAAAATCTTAATTTCTAAAGTTTTTCGTAGCCAAAGCTGTCAAATAAATGTGTAAAAAGTACAATATAAATTTTTTGAAATGTTGTCTAGTGAACATGTAAAGTATGAGGAGCTCAAATTAGTTCTCACGCACCGAACAATATACTTCGTCCACCACTTCCAGCTGGTTTCTCATTATGATAGAATAGCTGTGTGTGTATGACTGACAGGTGATTGGTGAATTATCAGTCTAAACATATACTGCGACCATATTCCTGGGCAACGTCTCCGTCAGTAATTTCTGTTATCTGTGTCTCCTTATAGCCCTGACTGCCGTGGGGTTAATAATTCTGCTGCTCTGCATGTGCAACAACCTCAGGTACACGACTGTTACCCCTCAGTCTGATTTTCCACAGAAGGAAGCAGCAATATCCTCAAAGACCAGCTAATTACAGAACAGATGAAAGTCTTTCTTTAGGTAGTAAGTGAAGTCATATAACCTTTAGATAAAGATTTGAAAAACTTCTATTTTCAGAGATCGCAGGCATTATCAAACTCCCCCTGTGACAAATGGTAAGATGAATTCAAGAGCTTTACAAAAAACTTTGATGATTAAAATAATTCTGGTAGGCTAACCCGATTGGCACAAGATACATTTACATGTAGGTTTGACCCACTGCATTGTGATTAATCCCCAGTTTCTGGTCTGACGTCTATGTGAAAGTGGATCCTGGTGATAATGTTGAAGTGGTTCAAGCGAACATCACTGAGTTACTGAATCAGTCCTTCTCTTACAACTTCCTCAACCTGACAACTGACCCTGATAGCATCAGCGTACTACCTGTAGGTACGTATTCTCTGTGCAGCTCACGTCAGTCCTCTCACATACGCCTGTAAAATGCACTCACTGTTGTGTTTTAGTGGATACCTGCACCAGTCAAAGATTAACCAAACATAGATTTTTATGACCATTTTTATTGCCAAGAAAAAAGGATGTATGTCTGTGTCCCATGAAGTTGACCTTTTTTTTTTATCAGAGGTGTATTTGCGCACATAATTGTATTTGTTTAGTTCTTGTATTTTATAGACACACAGCAGACTCTGGGTACAACTGGAATTAAATGTATGCTGCATAGATACGCTTATGAAAACAGGAAAAAAGATACCGTACACCTGCAGAGATACGTAGAGCGAGAGAACAAATAAGACATGATGCTATTTCTAACTCAGAATTTTCTTTGCATATTCTTTTGTAGCTAATGATTTACTTTGTTTATTTCAGAGTCACTCCCTGTAATGACAGAACCAGCACCAACTATCAGCACTGGTGTAACTACATCAGGTGAGCATGCAAGAAAGAATAAAACGATGTTCGTGGTGTATCTGTAATTACAGTAGTTGTAATTCAATTTTCATAATCAGGTGAAGACGATCTCTTTGAGTCGTTGTACTTTCTTGTAAACCGTGTTTTTCTGATTCACAGAAGCAGGTCCAACTCCTAACATATCAACGACAGGCGAGCCTTTGGATATCAACAAGACTGCCTGTCAGTTCACTAAACAACTCAGATGAGTCATTGTGTTTGTGCATCCTCTTCATTCTTCTTCTTACGTCCTCCAAAATCAAATATTTTTCACTAAAGGCAGCATTAAAACCCACAAACAATACAGGCTTAATTTGCAGGATTTGTCGGTTGCTATTGCAGAGACAGGGAGAGTAGCAGAGGTAACTCTTTAGGAAGCAGCGTTTACCGAGAACAAAGCAGTGGATCAAATAAAAATCATATTTTTTGATTGTATCACTGCAGTTATTTTCTGAAGCACAAGAAATCACACCATCACCACCTCTGCAAACCTCCGCACAACCCTCCAGATTTTGTGTGAATACAGCCAAAGTGCAATCTTCATTCTGCCTGCTGTTTGTACTCTGCTCTGCCTGTGTGTGTGTGTGTGTAGCTCAGCCCCACCCTCAGTCAAACAGACACACAGGCCTGCCACTCTTTATGTCAGAGGAGGACGGAGATGCAGACAGCGACTTAACCTGGTCGCTATATTTCCATAAAGGCCCCACCTCACGCTTTTATTGGTTGGGGTGTACACACCACTACCTAAAGTTTGACAGAGCACACTGAAATAAGAAACAAGAAAATAAGAAAATGCAGGCAGAGTCTCTGCAAATACTGACACCACCACTCACTTCTAGTCGGTCATAAGTGTTGATTGAGAGGGATTCCTTTCTTATGAGTCTATAATTAGTTTTTAGTTTCGGAAAATGTTGCTTATTATGCCTTCAGCAATGCATACTATATTGTTGTTTTTCGAAATTATTGCACATGACAAAAAGTCTGTGTCATATCTGAGTCAATGATGGATCTGTAAAATAAACCAGCATCTCTCCGTCAACAGTAAACCTACCTGGAATTTACCGTCTGTGTTGCCCTTTGTTGCATATTGCCTGCATGTTCACATAAAAACTAATTTTTCATAAATGTACAAGGATAATTATAGCGCTCCACTGTCTCTTGCCCTTTAACAAAAGTCTGTAAGGATAATCATTTATAAGTTTGGTTTTAGAACTGTTCAGTTTTAGAAAGTGATCATCGCAGCACTGTGCGAGAGACATCGCCCACAGGCACCTGCGGTGACTCATTTCCATTTCTGTTAATTTCTGTGACTGTCCTCCGCGTGACTTTTACAGTCATTGGTGTACAGAATGAACAGTATTAAGGACAGGACATTACCATGGAGGGAGGCTGGAGGAGGCTTTTTTTTTGTTCCTCTGTTCCTAAACTCTTCAACAATTTGGTTCTGAATAGTGACAAGACACAATTGTTAACACGCACCGCTATACTATCTGTGTTTTCATTCCTGCAGATGGGCCTGATACATTTTTCCGAGTAAATATGAACTTGAGTATGAGTGGCAGTCCAACAAAACCGAAGGATATTATTGAGAACTGGGTAAGAGACACAAATGACTGCACTTTAAAGGTGTCTTGACTAAAATGATGTGAACAGTGAGTTATTGGAATAAAAAGTCTTGAACACAAGGTTAATAAGGTACCACCATTTCCACAAGGTTTGAAGCTTTGAAAAAAAATATTGATTTTCATCATGTCAAGCTTACATTCAAGTCTTTTTCTGCAAATACATCGAGAGATTAGAGCGCTGCAGCAAACTACTCGAGCAGCTTCAAGAGACTGATTGCTAAGTTTCTTCCTGCAAAACATGTTTTGCTCACACAACTTTTTCTGTGAAAGGAACAAAGTCACGCACTCACTCCAATCACTTGAAATCTGTTGCAAACTTCACCACTTTTAAAGCGACAAAATATAAGACAGTTGATTGTTGAGTCTCGTCCCCAGGCTGTCAAGTACTGGTGATTTGGGTTGGCGCCAACTCAAAGCGTCAGTATTTGAAGATCTGGAAATCTGCACTAATCATGTCCTGTTTTCAAATGTAATGTTTTTTAAATGTGTGCTTTATTGTAGCTTGCTGAACTCAGTTTTACCTTCCTTTTATCTCACTGGCTTAATCTCTTATTTTCATAATAGCCCTTCCATGGATCAGTGTTGCAAATTAGCATCTGCTATAAACTCAAAGACACTTGCATCAGACAGCTGTTATCAATGTTTACTGTATCTGTTCTTATCAAACAAACCGTATTTAATAAAAACGAAATTAATAATTTTCTCGGGCTAAAGGTGAAACAGCAGCTGGAGGTGAGTCACAACAGGATGGTGCTGAATGTCATCATAAAGGAGAAATATGGCAGGTGGGTACTGTTAAATTAATTTAAGGTTTTTAATATTAGTCTTATTAAAGACTTGGCTGAGTTAATATTAATCTGTTTTATTTCAAAGGTACATGGAGCAGTACAAAGCGCTCATGGTGAGTATGCACTTCATTTTAAAAGCAAGACACGATAGAATTACAAGATAAAAAATAATTTTGTGATTGGGTAATTGGCGTTAAACCTTAACAGCTGATATTTGGAATACAACATCTATTTGTTTCATCTCTTTTAGATTATCCCAGGACAACAAAAACAGTAGGTGACTTAAAAAAATTAAAGAATAACAATGCTGAAAGCTAGCTGCACAGACTGTTTTGATTTGTATTTAATTCAGAATTTGCCTGCTGTGGTTCAATATGTTGGCGTTACCAGTAATTGTGCGTTTCATCCGTAGATATTACTGCACCTTCCATGTTCAGGAGCACATCATGAAAAATGTGACAGAAATCAAAGCTTTGATTGATGCTGCCTTGACATCAATCTATAAAAATGACTCCATTACTATGCAAACTACGGATCTGGTGATCAAGCACATAGGTAAGATGGATTTCCTGACACAAGTGAAAAGGAGAGGTGTATATATATGGAATAAGTTTTGAGGACATGTTCTTTCTCAGAACCAGACAACTGTTTAGAAGAAATTACTTCAACGATCTATGGAGAGTATATTTGGCCTGAGGCATTTCCGCAAGAAATCCAAGAAATGGGATGCGTGAAACCAACATCAGAGAGAGCCTACAGGCTTTGGTAAGACATTAACTTCCATTTACCCAGTGGTTTTTATATATTTGACCAGGATAATGAGGATTGAATTGTCAGACTGCAGCATTATGGCAATAATCAGTCAAAACAGTGAGTAAACCAACAGGATCACCGTGCTATAACAAATGATTTAGTGTTTTACTGACTGACAATACACACCGGTATATTACATAATGCCTGTCATATTATAATAAAGCATATGTTGGTTTTAGTTGAGATAAAGTGCACTGTTGATGGGTTTATTCACACCAGCCCTCTCTGAGAAAAACGATGGGCAAAAAGTGGGGATTTTCTTTGTATATTGCTGTATTTACTGGTACAGATCTTGTTTATCTCTGTCTCAACAATCTGTTTACCCAGAGACAGCTCGGCAAGACATGAAAATTCCCTCAATTACAATGTCCTGTTCCAACAGATCCTCCCACTCTGCACACAAGCTCTGATCACACATGTAACGCTGAGGGAGCGCTGCCAGCCTGCAGCTCAGGCAAAAAAAATCAATTTCCTACAAGTGAATTATTAGAGCAATGAAGGGCTTCGATCTTCCTGACTTCCCCTCTGCCAAATTTGATATGAATATCACTCAAGGGGCTAAATAATATGGGTAATGAGTTTTATGGTCTCTTAGTGAATCACTGCCTCGATGCTTATTAAGACTAACACACAATCATCAAGAGCAGACAGGTATTTCATTTTTTTATCACCCTTTGTCTGATGCTGACTGAGGAGGAGGCCACAGATAAAATGTGCGTTAACTAGAGGATAACCGACCGGAAAAATAATATTTCTGAATACATCTGTTGTATTTCTGATGCTTCTGATTCTCTTCTCTCTTCAGTAAGTTGGACATTAAAACTGACACAACCAGGTGGACTCGTCCTAATATGACAAGCTGCCACCCGACTAGGACCATACCGGGCCTCAGAAATATCACCGTCACTATTGGTGAGAGGATCACTTACGCACACAAGCTGGTTAATTTAAATTGCCTATGGTATATTTGTAAAGGTGAAATATATGGCCTGCACTGACCAAAACAAAAGTGCATGTCATAGTTTGAGTTTGTGGTTTTGCTATTTCCTGTTTTATTTTGAAGTTCTGTCCTCGGGTCATGTTTCACCTTCCACTTCCTCCCTTTGTCAATGTTTCCCACCTTTGTGATTGTCTGAACCTCGCCGACGTGTTTCACCCGTGTCCAGTTACCCCTACCTCCCTTGTGTATTTAGTCTATGTGCTCCCTGCTCTCTTTGTCAGTTCGTATGTTCAGTTTTCATCTAATTAAAACCATCATGTGAAGAAAAGCTTTAATGGCGTGATTGATTTCCAGGTAACGCGGCTGAGATTGTGGACATGATTAAAGACCTTGTAGAGGCTCAGTTAGGTAGCAACGATGAGCTCTCTGCCTCCGATCTGGACACGGTGGTGTACAAGCTCGACGAAGTGGTTAAAGTCAGCATCATCACACCTGATGTCGGTGCTGACATTGTCGATATTGTTGCCGTTATCCTGCTTTCCAAAACTTACATCACTCCAGTGGCTAACAGGTAAGTGGTGTCTGGTAAATCTCAGTGCATATAAACCCAGAATGAACAGTGTGTTTCTCCTAAATCCTAAATGTTTGTTCATTGATAATCTGTCTTTTGTTTTGGGAAAAAGTATCCTTAATATGACGGAGGAAATGGGGAACAATATGGATTTCCAAGATGAATCTGTCAACGTCACAGCACCATCTTTGGCCCTGTCAATGATCAATGTGTATCCAGATGAGTTCAAGGGCCTCACTTTTGGTGTGTCCTCCTTTTCTTCAAACCTGACCCCAGAGGTGAGACAGTAGAAATGCTACAATATGCGGTAAAAGGGGTCAGCATTTTTTTCTGTGAACAGCAATAGCAAGACATCCACAAGCAGAAGAAATGCCCTGTTTTAAAACTTTTACTCAGCTCTACCTGACTGCTTGAGGATGATTTCTGTTGAGTTAAGGTCATTGATGGACCAGGAAATGCAGGAGACAATATTTACAGACATGGCCTCAAGCAGTATTGGCACATTAGACTTTAATTTGAACAAGAACCTCTACGCTGACCCATTCGCACACACTCAATCATCAGGAGCTATTTGGGGTTCAGTATCTTCCCCAAGAGCATTTTGACATATAGACCAGAAGAGCAGGGGATCAATCCGCTGACTTTTTTGACATGTGGATGACTCACTCTATCCCCTGAGTCACAGTTCAAATAATTTTTAATATAAACCTTTTCCACTGAAGGCCTGTCGGGGATTTGAACCCTGGACCTTTTCGCTCCTGGAGCAAGAATCATATCCGCAGACCAACAAGACTCCCTGATGTGTCATCTTGGTTTGTTTGTTTTTTCCTCAGATTTTTCTCGACCAGACCTTTGTGAGTGATCCGTCTCCTGACACAGTTGCAACTATCTCTTTGCCCTCTGCACTCCACGATCATCTCCTTCCTGGACGAAGTAATACAACTCGTGTCCAGTTTAACTTTTATGGAACACAAGAGCTTTTTCAAGTAATTTCTTATCTCTTTCTTATTTTCTTTGTTGTTGCTGCTGTTTTCTCTTTAAATGAATAGATCAACACTTGAGAAATTAGCTTATTCGCTTACTTGCAGAGAAATATATAAGATTGACACCACTTCTTTGGGATGTTGGATGAATAATGAGCTACAGCCAGGAGATGATTAGCGTAGCTTAGCATTAAGACTGTAAACACAGTCCGAAGGTAACAAGAACTGCCTACAACCACCTAACAGATTTTATCTGGAATGTTTAATCCGAGTAAAAAGACTGTAACATCAACAATTTGAGGTTTTATGGAGGAACTATTTCTTGACCGGGTGCAGTGACCCCCCTGGAGTCACGTCACCTTGAGCTTTGCAGGTATCCACAGGGAAATAGCTGGTTTTGTGATGATTTAAGAAGGTAAAAAACTGAGTCAGGGTAGTTGTTTCCTTCTGTTTACAGTCTTTAAGATAAGCTACGCTAACTGGCTGCTGGCTTTAGCTTCATATCCACCATACAGACATTAGAAAGGTGTCAACCATCTTCCCATTTACAAATTCCTTTACATTTAAGAAACAACAACAAAACAAAGTCTGCTCTCTCTTACTGTTGCATATTTTATTGAGTAAAAACCTTAATTTAGACCTCTTTAAATTTTGCTACAATATCTACTTACTGTGATTTAATAGGCATTAATCCCTTACGAATATTTCACATGTGGAAAATTGCAGTTTCTCATGTGAATTCAATGTTCATTTTCACAATTGATGGGCATTTTTTTTAATGAATGAATGAATGAAAATGCCCACAAGAATTGTACATTTTGGATCAGAATTTCTACATGTGCGAACATGACAGCTGGTTTATTTTTAACAGGACCCACTCACAACTAATTCAACACACGGCTGGACATTGAATTCCTATATAGTGTCTGCCAGCATCAATAACAGCCTTGTCAGCAACCTAAAGGATCCAGTGGTGGTGACCTTCAACCATCATAAATCCAAACAAGTGAGAAATTGACATATTCAGTTCACCGGTTAGAAGAAGTGTGTCGCATTTGACTCTAAAACAATCATCACTTCCCTGATTTATTAATGTATTTATGTATTTATTTTTGCTACAGCCAAAAGACAAGGTTCATTGCATGTTTTGGGATTTTCAGAAAAACGGTGAGTTCATTATTATTTATTATATTTTAATAAAGCAAGCAAGTGATGTGTATGTTAACAGCTTTTAATCAAATGTGTTTGTGTGTGTGTGTGTGTTTGCCAGGCGGACAGGGTGGTTGGAACAGCAGAGGTTGTGATACCCACAGTATTTCTCCTAATCGTACCAGCTGTCTCTGTGATCACCTCACACATTTCGCTGTGCTCCTGGTGAGTCATGTCTGCCTTTCACAAATGAAACCAGGGAACAAACAACTCCCACTGGCAACAACATACTGTATGTGCAATCTTGGCCAGTTGCCGACTGCTTGCATTTATCGCTGCCAATTATCCAAGATGCTGATGCGTCACATATACAATATGTAATCACATCATTTTTTTTCACAGGATTATGATGGGAAGATTTTGAACAGCTTGGAGAGCTGCTTACCTTAATGTCATCTTTGGTACTACCACTAGGGGGCGCAAACTCTGGCTTTAAATATGCTTTATGTAAAAAGTATATATCGCTTTATTTTTATGTTGTTTTTCAGGATGTATACAGAACCAACAGTGAAGTTGACAGTCAGATCCTGACAGTGATCTCTTATCTCGGTTGTGGTATATCCTCCATCTTCCTGGGCATCACGCTTCTCACCTATCTTGCTTTTGAGTGAGTCACTTGAAGAACTAACACTAACATACTTATAACATGGAAGAAAGGTTTAAATTGAAAAGATGCATCTTTGCTGCAATAACCAGCTACAAGAAAGATATTGCATGAATGGAGATTGTACATTAGCTGTCATTCTGGCCAAGAAAATCCTATTCTGCCTCTTTGCACTTGCCTAACACCAGCAAATCCAGAGGCTTCTAAAAAGATCTCAGGCTTTTCATTGATCTTTCTCTTCCTGAATTGTTCCCTATGTTTTTCTTCTTCACTTCAGGAAGCTGCGCCGAGACTACCCATCCAAGATACTCATCAACCTGTCTGCTTCCCTGCTGGGGTTGTCCATGCTTTTCCTTCTCGACTCCTGGCTCTCATCCTTCTCCAACTACGGGCTGTGCATAGCCACTGCTGCAACGCTGCACTACTTCCTGCTTGCTTCTTTCACCTGGATGGGCCTGGAGGCGGTCAACATGTACCTCGCACTCGTCAAGGTCTTCAACATCTACGTTCCCTCCTACATCCTCAAGTTCTGTGCTGTGGGATGGGGTAAGACAGAACTTTAGGTGCTCCTCTCTGCTCCTCGGCTTTGGTTGGCTGATTGGGTTCAGGAATGGATTTGATTGGTTGGGGTTGAGTTGGTAGCACTTCATTTTACAGATCTGAAATTTTTACTTTTATTTTCAAATAATCTGGATTTTTTTAATAATTGAAGGTTATAATAGAAATGTAACTGAAAGAAAAACTACTTTACAACCACTCTTTTACAATTCTAAACATTATCCTGCCCTTTTTTAAAATTGTATTCTTGCCCTTAGACAAATTTCGCTTTTATGCACATTCAGCTGACCTACTATAGTTTGACAGCTCTCTGGATTATGCTTGCAATTTATTTGAATGTCATCAAGTGGAAGTGTACAATAGAAAAATGTTGTTTTTTTAGTCTTTAATTACAAATAAATTGCATAGTTTCTTTCAGGAAACTTATTTGAGATCACTAGATAATGAAAGACACATAAATTAAAGCATTATGCTGGCGTTCAACATGATCCAGGGGTCGTAGACAAGCAATAACCAGTGGATTATTGCAGGAACAAATGTTGGTAATGTATGTTTCTGCAAACTGCGGATACATAAGGTTTAATAAGCTTAATAATAAATAATAAGATTTTTTTTTTTTCCACAGGTGTTCCACTTGTTATAGTCAGCTTGGTGCTGGCCATAGATAAAGATGTCTATGGCAGCATTACGGCTAAGGAGGCTTCTGTGGCGCTAGAGTCCACTGACCCATTGTAAGTACGAGCAGTGAGTGAGTCACTTCTATCTTGGGAGTATTATGTCCAAATCATGTCATATAAAATGTGAATTTAGCTTGTGCCCGATAAAACTAATTAAATAATTTGGCAAAGAAACTGAGAAAATTACACACAAAAAAAAACCACACAGGTGACAAAATTCAACACTCAGCTGTGTCTTTTACACAAACAAAAAATGTAGTTGATGGCATTTATCATAAATCCCAGTGTGCCTTACATGATGACCAATCCTCCCCCTCCCTCCCTCCCTCCCTCCCTCCAGCTGCTGGCTGCAGAATGACGTCTACTTCTACGTGACGGTGGTGGCATTTGTTCTTCTGATCCTGTTGTGCAACATCTCTGTGTTCGTCGTGGTTCTGATCCAGATCAGACAGATGAGGGTCAATAAGCGCTCAGCAAACAGCCGCAGCTCTCTGCATGACCTGAGGGCGGTGGCCGGTCTCACCGTCCTGTTGGGTCTGACGTGGGCATTGGCTTTTTTTTCCTTTGGGCCAGCCAAAGTGGCCATGATGTACCTGTTCTCCATCTTGAACTCGTTGCAGGGTAAATATGAGCTGTAGATTGGTGTTATACTGTATTAGTCACAGAAGAGTGAGTCATTTTTAACACATCTGTCACTCGGTTAGCAGCATGATGTCAGCATGTGTTGACATCGACAGACCACCATGGTGATTTTGACAGTTTATCTGCTTGGTTTTAAAATGATTTCATCGTCATTGTGGGAGAGTTTTCTCGACTTATAAAAACATGTAATGATGAGGTTTTTTCTTTTTTGAGAAGTTACAGGAATGTGAAGAAAATGGCACTTTAAAGAGTTCAGTTAAAGAATATACATTAACGTGGAACTTGGAAATGACACAAAGTACTGATAGTGAAATGAAAATTAAAAAACAACAACAAAAAAGAAACATTTCAACAGACAGGATGACAGATGTGTGTCTATATCTCTGCTCTTTTGTCCCAGGGTTCTTTGTGTTTTTGTTCCACTGCCTGATGAAGGAAAATGTGAGGAATCAGTGGAGAATCCATTTGTGCTGTGGACGTTTCAGGGCCAAAGATTGCTCAGGTACCATTGAGAAAAGCAATGCTTGTGGATGTGGAACATATTGAAGAATAACGTCCAGATGGTTAATGACGCCTTGTTTTTTTCTGTTTTCAGACTGGAGCCGCACTGTGACAGCGGGCGGTCGAGGCAAAAAGAACATTCTTGTTAACTCTGACTCAGTCGCTTCTAACAGCACCTCCACAGTCAGGAAGGTGTCGGACTCCTCTACAGGATCAGCACCAAAGCACCACCAGGGGGCATGAGTGGGCCTCTAGATGTGTCGTTCTGGACAGCTCTCCCTTTCAGGGTCCATCGCTCAATCACAAACACTTAGCTGAAAATAGAACAGAGCCATGTCTGTAATGGGCAGGGAGATATCACATCAACTACATTTTAAGGGACACTCCTGAACCTTGCATTAAAATCCGCCTTGAAAAGTGCATACTGTGCTGACAGTCAGCTCAAAGCACAGTAAAGGTGTGGTTTGAGAAATGCACATTTTCTGCAAAAAACACTTATTTAAAACGGCCAAAAGCCTTCAATCTAGTTCGTCTTCAAGCTCAACAAGACTGCTTTAACTGTTAAGTTGAATGACTCATGCTTACATAAAGGTTTTGTGTTTGTAAACGTAATGTTGCACAGGAAGCATTTATAAGATGGTTCCATTTCTGAAAGGACAGTATCAGTAACCAATAACTGTTTTCAAGTACAGTACATGAGAAACTTTAACTGTTCATGATGTTTCCTCTGAAGATCATTTTAAAGGTATTCTTAATTTAAATGATAATAAAATATTCATGTAAGTTTTGTCGAAACATTTTGTGCGATTTTATATTTATATAATCTCAGCAGTGATTTGATCTTAAACATGTGCGACCCCATCGCCAGAATAAAACTTTCTGCAAACCATGAATATTCTGTGATACGCGCTCGTGGTCTGACAAACACTCGGTTACGATCAGGAAAATATCGTGTTTTGGCGTAAGATGGCTCATGTGGTTGCCACAAACACGGCTGGAGATGTCCCAGTGTCTCCTTAAACATGCTTACAAATGCTGAAACGCCTGTAACATGTACTGTAATATGAAAGTGATATGATACATTTTGAGCAACTGTCAATATGTATGACAAGATTTCCACCCAACAAGAGCACCACTGATTTTTCTTGACTGGGACCAGTTGTGTGTAAAAATGAATAATTGTTTTCTCCTAGTGGTGTCTTGTATAAAATATTGTAGAATAAAGATAATAGCATCATTTGCTAACATAAAATCTACAAAATGACAGTAGCTATTGCATTTATATAACAGCACACTGATTGTCTCATACTTTCTTCATCTTGTCCATTTTCAAAGATAAAATTGCCACATGGGACAATTTTACCCCCACCAGAGGTTTTGTTTTCATCCATGTTTGTTTGTTTGTTTGTTTTTGGTTGGATGGTTGGTTTGTCAACAGGATTACACAAAACCTACTGAATGGATTTCCATGAAATTTGGATGGAGGATGGGTTTCAGCCAAGAATATGCCCCATTAACTTTTGGTCTGGATGGATTAAGGAATATTTTTTCAGAATTTGGGCTTGGGTAGGGCCTAAACAGATCAGAGTTTCTGGCTGGCAATCTAAGGGGAATGAGGTTCTCAGTGGGTCAGGGGTCAAGTCAGAAGGGGAGAGAGACAGATTCAGAATGAGGTTGAGAGCCACCTGGGTGTCATTCCCCACCTCTTTTAAGCCTTCACAAAAAGGGCGTCGTCACACCACGACTGGCTCGGAGGGAAATGCTCCAAGCTGCTTCCACTCCTCAATCAGGAGTCAGTCTCCCCACCCTGCACACAGGTGATCCGAATCCCCTGCAATTAGTCTTGAGGGATTTTGGAAAATCAGCCCAAAACAAAGAAAGATAGCAAGTCTCAAACAATGGGACTGCTACAAACTCATGGATCTTGATGAAAAAATAAGGTATATTTAGGTGGCTGTTGTCTATGAGTGAGTGAAAAAGGGGATTGTTGGGCCTTTGTGGAGGTATGCGCTCTACTGAGTGACATTCCAGTTAATTATGTTTTAGTTTTAACAGACAAAGACACACTTTTTTGCAACACAACTCTGTTCCACCTGTTAGATCTGCTGTTGTTACTGTGAGTATAAAAAAGCCAGTGGATGCACTCATACAAAAAAAGGGGGGGGGGCAACAGTGAACGATTGCAGCGGGAGCAAAGAGATCCACAAGTAAAGGTCCTGGGTCCTTCAGCTTGTGAAGCTCCATTGATAATGAACATGAAGTGTTTTTTGTACTTTAACACATTAATGTCATGGCCTACGTACAACTTTTTAATAGTGTGACTGAGGAATGTTTTAATAAGGTGTCATCCAGGCTCAGGAGAAACCTGCTGGATGACATTCTGCTCATAGCTGTCTGCATTCAAGAAGCACCACACGCCCTCCCAGTCAAACACAACATGTAACTTTGGAGGGACAGTGAGCAAAATGTTTTGCATGTAGAGGGGAGGAAGAAAGGACAGGCTCCCGATTTTGCTTCTTCGTATCCAGTAAAAGACGCTGATGTTTAAACTCAAGCCAAGTGACATTTTTTCCAACAAACTTGGCTCCCGCTCATGTAGGTTAACACGTCGCCTTTGAACGACCAGCCGATGCAAAGACGCAGTCTCTGGTCACCTTTGGTTAATCATCAGGTCAGGTAAGAGAAGTTACTTCAAGTATAATGGTTTGGTTCTGAATTCACAAACTGTTTGCAGTCCAATAAGCAGTATGTTAGGGGTTTTTTATCTGCATTATGGCATGGATGTACTCTGATTATTTACACTTCAGTCGGAGCTTCTCCCAAAATAGGACACTTTGATTTCAGCTTCCTTAAACCCCTTTTCTTAACATGTTGAATATCCCACCACACCGCCCATGAATTCTTCTGTTGTTAACATTTGTGATCATTTGGTGCTAGAGTGACCAAATTAAGCACCAACAGCTCATTCTCAGGTAACACTTTATAATAATCATCATTAATAAATGGTAAATGTATAGTTAAATAAACTGTAGTTCAAAGTTATTATACTGTTGCCAAACAATGAAATGCTTTTACAAAATACTTTGTAAATGTTTTTTTTTAATACTGTTATTCATCTACAAACATTAATTGGATGGTCATTATCTATTATCTATATCTATGAATGTACCACTTGTTAATAATGGTTATTTTAAAGTGTTACTGGTTTTCATGCATCAAAGTAAAATATATTTGTACGAGACAGTTTCTGAGCCATAAAAATGAGCAAAATGAAAGGTGCACTTTACACTCTCGCTGTGTTTGTCATTGCTTGTGTGCTATAATCCGCCTGTTTCAAAGACAGCCGTCAGCGGTCGATGTGGTGAGTCATCCACGGCAAGTTCAGTTTTAAAATACTTCAGATGATGTACTGAAGCACAGTTTAAGTTTGATTTGCCTTTTCAACGGGGATGAATAAAAAGGTTTACTAAAGATATACTGTCGTCACTTTTACCAATTAAAAAAATGTCACGTCAACATTAAAAATAGACCAGGTGGTACGTAAGTCAATAAATCCTAAGTATGTACAGTATCTGAAATGTAGGCAGAGAGATAATGACACCTACTTATCAATGGCATACAGGAGAAATATGTTTTAGGGGTTTGAGAGAAACAATATATGAAAAGCTTTTCATCACTATACTGTTTGATCCACATGTAGAAATTGTAATCCACATGTGGTAATAGCCAGTCACATATGAATGTATTGAATTCACATGTGAACATTTTCATTTATATGTGAAAAAAAAGCCAATTACTTGTCACTCAGTGGCTAAGTTGCATTATGGCTAATGTAGGCACAAGGTTTTCTGAAAAGGAAGAAGAATGTGTGGAATAAAGAAGGTGATATCTTTTGTTTGGCTGTATTGAATTTAATAATTGGTTTCAAACTGTCTATAATGAGTATAAGTGCAATGCTAGACGGGTGAATTGCTTTTCAAAACCTACTGTATATCACCCACAATGCAACTGAGCCACTGAGCAAGATCGCTGGAGGATATTTATCATATTACATGCAGCTTCCTCTGGAGCCACAAAAGGCTTTATACTACTTTTTTCACATACTGTATGCTGTCGTACTCCCCAAGATCTATAAACACACTTTAATGAGGAAAACTGATTGAGTACCAGCAACACGCAAACCAGACCATCATCGTACATTCAGTTTGATTCGTTTGATGCAGGAAAACTACATGGTTAGGTTTAGGTTAAAATAATAATAATAATAATTATGTTACGTAAATTCAGTTATGAACGTACATACGTGTAACTGCAGTTACGTAATATACATGACGTAAGTTAACACGGTTTGTAAGTTAGAATAACTCAGTTGCGGTTACGCACTGGACACAAACAGCTGTATTACTTCACCTGACTTCCTCCTTTGCCGCTGTAATAATTAGTACAGCCACTAGAGGTCGCCGCTTAACAATAAACAGAAACATGGGTCGTAATAAGCTGCTTTTACAGTCGACCTATATGCTCATTTTTTCTGATGAGGATGTGCCTGGACATTATTTTCTTTTGACATGTCTAAATTTTAGTTTAAGTATGAAGATAGCCAATTGCATGTGAAAACGTCCAATTCATATGTGAAATTGTGATTTTTACGTGTGAAAAGGCATTTTGTAAGGGCAGAGAAAGAGCAACAGAAAATATGGACTGCTACATTATAAATTAAGCTGTCTTTTGTGTGACTTCAGTAGAAATATCTGTTCTTGTGTGGGTGTTGTGGAGCAATACAAATGTATAACTCATGATTAATTAGATAAGATACTGCTACACTTTATACTGAGCATCTACCAATGTTCCTGTTCGCTCTGTGATTTCAGTCGCAGCTGACCATGCAGGACAGAACAGACAGCCCGATGGCTGTGAAGGTGGAGAGGCATTCTCAATATGTCATCCTGACGTACTTCCAGGGGGACATCAACAGCATGGTGGACGCTCACTTCACCCGTGCTCTCAGCAATGTCTGCAAAGCCAAGGCCCCGGCAGCAAAGACAAAGAAAATCCGTAAAACTATTAAATTGGGTAAGCACACAGAACCCACAGACCTTCCTGACCGAAGGCAGCACAATCAATCCCGTTCATCCACCCTACATGCTGTCTGTCTTTGTCCCCCTACAGAGGAATCCAGCACTTGTCAGGGGAGTCCTGCTGACCCTTACTTAGAGTCACAAGTTCCTCCACGACATCTCCTGACCTTCAGCCCTGCAGACGACGCTCCTGACTCGTGGCAATCGTTCACTACCAGGGCAGGAGAAGGCCCAGGGTTGCCGTCCATCACGTACTCCCTGTCCCAAGATGGGTTGACTCTTACTGGACAGCAATACTCCACATCCCTGCTCAACCTGCTGCATAATGACCGCGGTGACATGGGACCCAGCATGGCCTCCAGCTCCAAGCCGGAACTGCTTCCCAGCTGGACGGTGCCGCAAGGATTTCGAGAGTCCGGGGACCCTGCTATGGGCTTTGAAGCTGGTAAGCCTTCAGATGTAATATAACAGCTTTGAAAATGTCTTTAAACCAATAAAATAACTTCTTTTTAGATATTAACTATTAACATTTCCTTGTTTAAAGGGATTACTATTTTTGGGCACCACTGCACAACCTGTGAAAACATTTGTGTCTGGCTCTGTGGGAGCTTTCCAAAGTTTGAGAAAATAACCTTCAGGTGATGTCATGATGGTTATCTTACCAGAGACTCAGAGACATCAAATTAGCAATAAAAAACTATTAGAGTTAAAGCTGGTGTTGGTAGCATTGGAGAAACCGGCAAGGGCAAACTAGATTTTGTATCAAACAAAACAAATCTCATTTGTTTTATTGATTACTGTCAGAATGTTAAGAGATTTTCTACAAATAATTCAGCAGCTTTAAAAAAGATGTACTGAGATGGATTATGGGAAGAGTTTTTGGATCTCTAAGTAAAGACATCTAAGCCTCTGCTGCATCAGTTTTGACCATCTTCTTGACTTCAAGTGTGAAAATTCAGCAATTTCAAAATCCTGAATTCCTTAAAAAGGCGCTTCAACTCTGGTTGCTAAATGGCACATAATCCTAAAACTAACCATTACTGCCTATTATGTTGGTGTGTGTTTATATTTTTCTGTCCCCAAATGTAAAGTAGAAGCATTGTAGCAAGTACTATCTGAGCTTTGACTGTAAACCATTGCAAGTTTTTTTTTTTAAATCCCTTGACAGACAGTTGAAGCCTCACTTGAAAAATCCCTTTGTATAACTGTAAAGCATATTATGAGCCACTTTGCACCTGATTAAGATTTAATCAGGAATGATTAAAAAGCAAGCAATCAAGCAAAACTATATTTATATAACGCGTTTCATTTCAAGTGAAGCGCACCGCGTCAGCTGACACAGAAGTCGCAGGCATAAAATCTCCGAGTTTAAAGATCAAACATTCGACAGAAGTAAACGCATTTAAAAGAAAACAGGTAAAAAAACATGTGAGGTAAAAAGAAAAAAACATGAATAAAATAAAAAATAAGAAAAATAAAGAAAATCAGCTGACCAGTAAAAATGAGTAAAACTACTAACTAATAATACTAATTAAAGCAAATTAAGAAGTAAGACTGAAATAAGAAAGACGATTACGACTGTTATGTAATACAATACAAAAAACAACCAAAAAATAAATAAATATATACATTTATTTATAAATATATAAAAAAAACCAAAGGGAAAAAAAAGTCATTCTGACCAGCAACACCTACTGACTACTTAAAGGCAGCTGGAAAGGAATGCAAATTAAGAAAAGTAATCACTCTGCAGGTTACACAAGACACAAGCTATCATTATCTGATCCCGTTTCGAGTACTCATTGAGTATTTGTTAATTACCACTTAGTCCCTTGAGTCCTTACTCGTTTCCTGTTAACCTTTCAGGAACGTCTTCAATCAGCATGCTTGATTGCAAACTTATGTATGCATTAGATCCGCTTCGAAACATTGACCTTTTGCCTCTTCCCTGTCAGGACGGCACCTGGACAAGAAGGACTTGTACTGGTATTGAAGAGAGAGCAGCTGGAGCAGCGAAGAGCCTCAGCCACACCGCATACCTGTTGCTCTCTAAAAAGCACCTGGCTTTTCTGTTCACTCCGGTAGCTGTCAGATATTTTCTCGTCAAACAGGCATGAGTGTCACCTGGGAGAACACACGGAAGAAACAGCAGGGCCCCGCTCTTTTATTCCTCAGTAAAATGACCTCAGCATTACTAACTGGAGCAAACTTTCTGAAAGGGAACATTCACTGACAAACCTGTTCTTCAACTCTGTCACTCCTCTTGTACACTGTATACATAGTTGCTTCCTTTTTATTTTTGGAGCCGGATGAAGGGCATTTTCTCGTGCTTTTAAACAGGCATTTCTCTTAGTAGGCCTATACAAGTAAATAGACCAGTATTAAGTTAAAGTGTGAACATTGTGAGCCTCTTGTGTATAAATGTTGATGTTAATATCTGCCTTTAGTTCAATGTTATATATCTGAAGGAACAAAAATGAAGGATGGTAGGATGAAGGATATGTTGTTTTAACTGTTGTTCCGTGTTGTGTAATAACGTTTTCTTCCTGTAATCTTATGTAACGCACTGTATTTAAGTTTAATCATATACAAATGTGTGCTAAATATCTGAGAAGACAAATAAAATAAAAAACTCAAACAGCACTCAATGTTAAGTAGAGATAGCTTTCTAATATATTCATTATGTGAAATGACTTTAAAGCAATAGAGATATAAAAAAAAACACACTTTCGATGGCTAGAAGTAACACATTTTTACTTATAACGTGCAATTTTGAAAATTAAGTACTTTCCATTTATGCTTAATTCATTTTAGAGGCAATTATTGTACCTTTACTTACGTATGACATATATACGCCACATTTATCTGACATCTATGGTTACTTTTCAGATATACATACCTAAAACATATGATCAATTTATAAAATATAACACATTGTTATATGTTCAACTACTATTACGAGGTACACCAAAACAGGTCTGACGTAAAACAATCAAGCAAGTTGCAGTTTAAAGAAAGATACATTTATTAACTGACAACAACCAAATAAAGGGAAAAACCCCTAAACAATCGAAAAGCTTTAAAGTGGCCTCCTGCTCAGTAATGACCCAAAATATCATGCTGACAGCGACAATTCTGTATAATAGATACTTCTGATACCTTACGTGCATTTTCCTATAAATATACATTCCTCTGAGCACTTCTATCATGTCCTATAGATTTATTAAATATAAATGACATGTACCCACTGAGTAGTCGAGTAGAGATCGTCTGTTGTGTGAGAAAACCCATTAGAGCTGCATTAGAGTGCCACTCAGTCTGTGATTTCTTAAGTGTGTCAGGCGGAGATGAGCTTCAAATGAGTCCATACACGGGCTGTTTTCCGAGGACACACACTTTTCGTCATCGTCGCCATCCATAATGTTCTCACCTGTTTGTTCCTTTGCCTGTTCACACATCCACGTGGCCTGTTTCATTCAGTAACCCAAGAGAAAGACGGTGCAGAAGTAGCCTAATTAAAAATGTGGAACTTGTGAAGAGCGTTTTTAGTTCCACTCAGAAAGTCTTTTGTTATTATTGGAGCATGGTCACACCTTGAGTTTTAACTGTACCTGAGGCTCTATGAGGAGCTTCATTAGACCTTTACACAGATGGTACTTTTTGAAGGGTGTTAACTGAAATTTATTTTCGGCTTGATGGATGGAAATAAGGTGCCATGCCCAACAGACCAACACATGTCCCACTGGTCTGAAAGCCCATTAATCCAACAACAAATACCCATTGCTCTGAAGGCCAGTTGTTCTGAAAGTACACACTCTGCTGTCACCAACTAACACGTATATTCTGCTTTCTATTCTCTTCCAACATCTCGCTGTTATATTTCAACAATATGCATGTTACCATCAACCGAATGTTTCTTTCGTCCGCCATGTTTCAGCTACATACGACATCAACTCTGCAACTCTTTAACCAAAATTTTCTCCAACTTTCTGAGGTGTTGCTCCAACTTTTTGTGAATTTTCCCCCACCTGAAATCCATTTTCCAGATTATTCTGACTCCTCGTGAACGCACTGTAAAACAACAACCTCTGAGACAGCAACCTATGAGCTGAAAATGGCAAGCTGCCCTCACCTGGTCGCTTACAATACAAACCTAAACAAGGTAATAAATGTTACCGTGACGGCAAAGGTCACCTGAGAAGGGTCATCTGAGTGCATCCTTTTCTGCATGTCCAAAAAATACATTCAGATATCAAGGGCAAAAAGTGCTAACATGTGCTCATTAGTCCTGAACACAAAGTGGAGCTAAGGCTCAACAGACAAATTATCATTATCATTCAGATTTATTTGCCTTAAAAAAGGAAATGTAGACATTTTCTGAAAGATTAAACACACAATGACACGATAAGTTTTGTTTTCACCTTGATCCATTTGAACACTAAGACCGGGACTGTTTCTGTTGCCTTGTCGACTGACACACGTTAGGATGATGAGTCTGATATGTTAAGTATCGGATACATGACGCCAGTATCCACATTTCACTACAGACACCATTCGTAGCTACATATGGAGCAGCAGTCACCTCCACATGATGGGTGGGTGGATTATTGATGGCGCTGTGCTAATATTAGTTTCTTCCCATCTGGTACAGTATTCACTATGAATGGGTTGCCAAATGTGTTCCCGGGGGCTCAAGGACCACAAACCCGGTGCAGGCATTGGAGGATTTAAGAGGCTTTTCATGAGTCTGTGCTCAGGGTCTCAACATCGCACAATCAGTCCAAGGATTCATCATTTCCTGAGCAGAGAAATACCTCAACTCTCAACGGTGAGGAACAATACAGTACTGTATATAGGCACCATCCCCCAAGCTGCATCTGTGTGACATCTCCTCATCAGCTCTGGTAATAAATGTATCTACTATCTGGTGAACAAAAGCAAAGAAGATGCAACGGAAATCACTTTTTACACAACTTATTATTACTATCTCATTATTTCTTTTATCTCAGGTTGATAATATCCTCTGGAATAATGATTGACAAGGATTAAAAATCATTATTTAAATTTTTCTGCTGTGCATGTGGACATTTCTACAGTGTTTCAACATGTGTAAGTGCAATTGTAACTGTTTATGCTGCTGTCTTAGCCACAGTTAAATCAAGGATCTATATTCTGGGGCATTTCAGAGCCAACAATATACGCTCAACAAAACAATCCTGTGACATAATCCCACTCAGAAGCTGCACCGTGGCTCCGGCTCTATTCATATTCTATTGATCTTTGTCTGAAATGATTTCTGTGCTTTGATTATGAATTTATCTCTTCACTCTCTAACCTTTCTTTGAGTATCAGCCAATATCTTTCTATTGATTTTGTCTGTGTGAACACCCTGTTGAGAATATTTTATGTCATCTTTGCACAAATACAGCTCAGAGTTATAAAAATCACAGTAAGCTGATTTGGTACAGGCAGACGAATAAAAATTAAAGGGCAGACTGACTTATTATTTACAAGACAAAGACGCAGTCAGGCAGGTAACAGAACAAAAATCGAGTTCAAAGTGCTGTATCGTAGGCAACTGGACTTGTTTCAGTTTCTTTCCTCGCAAAGAGGCTTGGCGTCTTCAGAGCGGCAGAAGCCTCTTGGATGAGAGGTGAAACATCTTCAAGAAGCTGAAACAAGTCAACAAGCTAGGCAGCAAAAAACTTGGAACAAAAGGAGTAAAACGCGGAAACTGAACATGAACACAGGAGAACAGATGAACTGACGATGAGTGAGGGGGAAACACAGGCTTACATACAAACTAAACTAACGAGGGGATGAGGGGCAGGTCGAGAGACACTGATGAGGATGATGTGAAACACCGAGAACACACAAGAGGATAAGTGACTACAAAATAAAACAGGAAATAACTAACCAGACACCAAACCATGACAGATGTTAAGCAGCCTCCGTTGTCAACAACAAAAATCATGCAACTTTGTAGATATATATATAAATCTGGTTAATTAAAACTTTTGGAAGAATTTGTTAGAATATGCTTCATTTAGTTGGTTTGTGAGGTCGCTGGCCGTCTCCTCCAGATGAGTTTCTCTCAGCTCTCAGACAGTCTGGATGGATGGACGGTCTTTATTATCCTCATTTGGATTTTTTTCTTTTTCTTTCCTTTTTCTTTGTGAAAGATGCAGCTACTGATGGTGATGCATTCTCAAACAAAACAATCATGTGTTATGTGGGAGCCATCCGGTCGTCCTTGACTAACCTGGTTGGCAACTTCAGTTCCGTTATGAAACATCAGACTTCACTGCTGCTGCTGGAAAGTTTGAAAGAAGAGGAAATTATTGTTGAATAAGAAAAGCACACGATTAAGAATTTTCTCCTAATGTTAGCTCGCTGTTACAGATGTAAAAAACGAATACGTACAAATACAGCACACAGAGTAAATCTGAAGCAAAACCCTGCAGTCTTCCAGCTCACGCTCAGTATAACAGCAGGTGCTTATTAGCAGAACACTTCATTCCTCTTTCCCTTAAAGAGCTCTCATGGAGTAAGACAGATTCAGAGGCAAAAGAAGCTGCAGCAGCGATGGATTTGGAAGATCTTATTATAACGATTTTTGAATCTTCCTGGCATCTTTTGTCAAATATGACAGGAAGAAGATCGGCAGCAGGTGTCGAGGAGGAAGAGGCTGAGACAATCTGCATTACCCCAGAAGGCAGGTGTGAATTCAGCCGCCCTTCAGACTCGAAACCATAATCCCTCTTCCTCCCCTGTGTCAGGTGTAATCAGGCTGATCTGAGGACCATATGGGGGGAGGAGGTGAGGGGGATTGGGTCTGCAGTGATGACTCTCCCATCAAGCTTCCACCAAAGTCAATGATGTTGATTGCAGAGCAACAGGATTGGACATTAGGTGTTCATGGTTGGTGTGTGTGGTTTCCATCTGACACCTGATATTGAGATTGACAGCGATCTCTCCTGCGATAGTGGTGTCAAAGAGCAGAGTGACGTCAGTCCCTCCACTGTAGTTGTTAGTGGGACGAATGAAGAAGGTGGTGTGGTGTGGTGTGTCAGTGGATAATGATTTTATTAAATGTGTTATCAGTGTTTGTGTTCTTTCATATTCTCTCTAATTTGGTTTCAATTTGAATGAAAAATCAAGGAAATACCAAAAGATGTGACTGAATTTTGGTTTGGTCTAAAGGACTATACTGATGTTTTGGCACAATTAAAGGTCCAGTGTGAAGGATTTAGGGGGATATATTGGCAAAAATGTGATTTAATATTCAGGATAATGCTTTTATTAATGTATAATCACCTTAAGCTTAGAATCATTGTGTTTCCCTCACCTTAGAATAAGCCCTTGATATCTACAGAGGGAGCGGGCATCATGTTGCACCGCCATGTTTCTACAGTAGCCCAGAATGGACAAACCAAACACTGACTCTGGAGACAGCCTTCCACGTTTTTCAGATTTTTAACATAAATACTTTTTGGAAGGCAACTAAATTTCTTTAAAAACACGAGGGGTATTCAGTCGGTTGCCTTCTGCAAACTCACCGGTAGATGCCACTACATCCTACACACTGAATAATCAAGACCTTTCTACTACATCTTACACATTTACACTTTACATCAACCATTTGTTCACAGAACATTTTAGTTTTGTCAGAATAAGGGTTTCAGTGTTACACTGCTTTCAGGGTTTACCGTGGTATGAAAATTGATGCTAATCGTGTAATTTGGATATCTACGTATTGAATTCTACTGTATTAGTATTATAAAAAAAATACATTTAATCAAGTTTCAAATCTCTTAGGACATAACGTTCTGCGAGATTACGATAAAAGCATTTGTTAACATGTTTAAAATGGATCCGCTGTCTACAAATGCTGAAAATGACTGCTGTTTTGCTCTTGTAGGCGCGTTTTTGATGAACGACAGCAGTGCTAACTTAACAATTTGCATTTCCTGTGATGAGTCTACTTCAAAATAAAAGTCAACTTGCTTTTTTTTCTGTTTTCACTCCTACTCCTACTGATAATAACAAGTATAATAATTGTGTAATACCGTATACTGTGAAATTGTGATGGTCGTACCATGAAAATCTTGAATTTAACACTGATCTGAAGTTTGCTTGAGTGAAGTAATCCATTGTTGTGTCTGTTTTTGTGGATGTAGATGTGTTTTTGAGGTTAGAAAGTGCAGATCTTCACTTCCGTCACATGCAACAATAAATGAACTTTGACGAGTTATATACTTCAAGTCTATAAGTTCACACAATGCACGCATGAATAATAACTAATGGTCGTCCATGTTGAAAATGGTTCCCGCAATTTAAATAAGATCAATATACAAAACACAGAAAGAACAGTGGAGTGGTTCCTTTCTGTTATTGTGGATGTTGGTTTATGCTGTGCACAAAATAAACTGCTGAACAGGTGTGAAACTTTCTTTGTCTGGGGACTTACTTTGTGCTCAGCTGAAGCAGCTGTACGCAGCAGTCTGGCACAGAAAGCAGTGATGAATGTGAAACGCACAGCTTAGCAAAAACCATGCAGGCAAAGTTTGTGTTTCTGGAGCGGAACACCCTCAGTTATTCTCTCCAGTGTGACCGAAAAAATTACAACCTCAGTTTGGACAATCTGACCTATATCTGCATGCAGTGAAAAATCCTATAAAATCCAGAGCAAGTCGATGTAAGTCATTCAGATTTAGTTCACAGCTGGAAAGCAGTGACTTTGGGGGGATTTACTGTATTTACACAGGCCATTGTGATCGATAAAGACTCATTATAATAACTGGAGGGTGTCTGAGAAAGGGGGAAAGAAAAGAGAGACAATCAGTGCGTATTTGTGCGTGGTCCAGAGATGTGGGTGGAGGAATTTACACACATTTAAGTGGCATAAGAAGGGCACAGGACACACTCACCTCTCCTCACACTGTAATAAGTGGCTCGTATCGGCCCTCACAGCGTGTGGAGCTGCTGCAGCTGCACTGGGGCTCTGCGCTTTAGCCTGTGCGCCTGTGTCCACCTCCTCTCCAACCCTCTGCTCTCCTCTCACTGCTATGGTCCTCCACACACGCGGCTGCAATTTCAGCACCACAGACAGCTCTCTCTCCTCCTCCACCTCCAGCTTCAGCACCGACGCATCCACCCTGCCGGACTCCCCGGCGCTCCAGAGCCCCGGCGGGCTGAGCCGGACCGGCCACACGGTGGTGGCAGTATGCCTCGGCTTCATTTTGGTGGCGGGAATCCTCAGCAACTTCCTCGTTCTGCTCATCTTCGCAAAGTTTCGCTCCCTGTGGACTCCCATCAACCTCATCCTGCTGAACATCAGCCTGAGCGACATCCTCGTCTGCGTCTTCGGGACACCCTTCAGCTTCGCAGCCAGTCTGCACGGGAGGTGGCTGATTGGGGAGCAGGGGTGCAAGTGGTACGGGTTCGCCAATTCCCTCTTCGGTGAGTGGCATGTGATGAACAACGAATCTGGAACTTTTAGTTTAGTTTGTTGTTGTTTTGTGTTAAATGTGGGAGGTTTTATGGAGAATTCAAAGAGTTACTCTGATGGGAATGTTTGTCAGGGACTCATCCAAAAATTAAAATTGGAGAAACTGATATTTTGACCTCCATAGGGGATATTGGGATATGGGTTCATACATGCATGTGCTTGGATGTGCAATACAAGTCAAATTAAATGTGTGGCATTGTTTTTGGTGACCTAAAAATATTCACAAAATAAAAAGTTAGATATGTCACACTATCCCAGTATCCCTAACTAAGTGTGAGTAGTGAATTTATCGTTATTGTGATATGAGATGATATATCGTCTCAGATTGTAGATATCCTTGTTATATCGGTGTTGTCTTTTCCTGGTTTTAGGTTGCATTACAGTAAAATGATGTCATTTTCTAAACTTATCAAAAATGTTCTTCACTGTAACTCATTGCTGTTAAAATACAGGGAAATATGCACAGTAATGTAATGGTCTTTGTAAATACAGTATGGTACTGTAAATGTGGTTGTATCTGAGGAACACACGCTACTTAACTATTTTTAAATCATAAGCTTCTAGCATTTTTATACTGTAAAGATCACATTTTACAGTACTTTAATGTTTTTTTACAGTAATAAACTGTTGTATGGAGATTACAGTAAGAAAACTGGCATGCTGGCATCTGTAGCTGTAGTATTTTACTGTAATTTAACAGGGAAATCTGTTACAGTGTACTTGTTTTAATACTGTCCTTTTCGCTCTTGGTCATTATATCCACATTAGAGTATCACGATATATCGCCGTATCGATACTGTAACGCCACTGTTACAACCGTCCTAGCATACGCGGACAGTTATAACATGTCTAAAATTTACACAATGAATCAGTCAAATACTCAAAATGACAAAGATAATGTACCATCCATGTTATTGTGACTATTCATCAGACCAGTTACAGTCTAACACAGGATGGTTGTAACATAGAAGCCTAGAAATATTGCAAACAATCCAGACGTTGTTTATACTTATCTATCAAAACCACATATGTAAACCTCATGTACTTCATGTTTCAGTCTGGACCGAAGAGGTTTGTCGGATGACATTTCCAGCCACAGAGCCATGCAGGCTGAAAAAGGAAAATAAATGGCAGCACTTGAACATTATGTTTTTTTCCTTGAAGGTCTCTTGGCATTTAAGTTGTCCGTCTCAATAAAAGATGACAGAAACGGTTTCCCACACACATTACGCTGAGCTGCAGTCAGTCACAGAGCTGAGGTCAGTCAGTAATATGTACACTGTAATTACTCCCCTGATTTGTACGGTACATTTAGTCCCTGGCTATCACGACTCTGGTAGGACTCACAGAATAAAGGGAAGCACATGCTTATATAATGTTGTATTACACTCACACATACTGCAGACAGGAGGATCAAGTACTATGATCCTGACTTAAAAATGAGGAAAATGAAAATCTTTCTTTCTGTCTTTCTTTCTTTCTTTGACTATCCAAACCCTGATGTTTTCCTAACCCTTAACCATTTTTTTTGTGCCACAACCTATAGCAGACCATAAGCACACTGTGTGACGAGAAAGAAATAGAAAATTTAACCTAAACAAACGTAAGTAGCAACATAAAGAAACGTTACATTTTAACTTATCAGTGGTTTTGCGGAAATATACATAGCTAACATTTATTCTGGTGATTGGGTTGGCTCTAGTGAGGTTTAGGCACAAAAACCACTTGGTCAGGGTTAGGAAATGATCATGTTCTGGCTTAAAATACCTGTTTTGGTCGCCACAAACACGGCTGCGATCACAGGCTTAGCAGCAATGTCGCCTGTAACTCCAGGAATAACTACTGTAAGAATTGATCATTTCTTATCATTATCTGTCTTCCCTCTTCAAGGGATTGTGTCCCTGGTGTCCCTGTCTGTCCTCTCCTATGAGCGCTACACCACAGTGCTGCATTCCTCCAAGGTTGACATCTCAGACTTCAGGAAGGCCTGGTTCTGCGTCGGAGGCACCTGGCTCTACTCTCTCTTCTGGACCTTGCCGCCCATCCTGGGTTGGAGCAGCTACGGGCCCGAGGGACCCGGCACCACATGCTCCGTCCAGTGGCACCTCCGTTCAGCCACCAGCGTCTCATATGTGTTGTGTCTCTTCATCTTCTGTCTGCTGCTGCCCCTCCTGCTCATGTTCTACTCTTACGGACGTATCCTGGTTGCAATCAGGAGGGTGAGTTCCTAATAATTTATATATACTTTCAAGCATTGAAAACTATTTTGATTCACATATTCACTGACAAAACAAGACAAAAACATTTAAGTTAAGGTTTTTGAGAACTAATAAATACACTTCAAAAAAAATACAACACAAAACAGTCTTGGTTTGTCTCTCCACAGTCTCTTCTGGTTTGGGCAGAATAAATCCTCAAAGTAAAGTAAAATGAGAAAATATTGTGGCTCCACATGCAGTTTTCAACCACTGTTGATGTCATAGTCCTGGTCAGAGCCGCTGTCAATCACCTCTGTACTGTATCCCCTGGATTCAAACTGACCTCAGTCGGTCTTGGAGGCTGTGTTCAGTTCTCTCAGGCGTCAAAATCCAGTTGAGCTGGGCCCTGTGGCCCACTTTGACCTGACCGATCACCCTGTGATCTGATGTCTGATGTCCCGGTCCTGACAATCTCTAGGGCAGTACATGGGGACTTGGCTAAGGGACTGGAGGACGGCAGGTTCAAGAACCACTCGGATGAATCAGTACGTGTGGACGTGGACTGGCAGCTGGAGAGGCGCCAGTTCACCTCCCAGGCCCTGAACAATATGATATGATGCCCCCTGTTTTTGGAGCTACCTTCAAACACTGGTCATATTTTACATATTACACCTTTAAAATAGCGTTTCAATTGATTCTTTGTTTGAGTGTTTTATAGGGGACACAACCCATAAAGACCCACCGCACATAAAATTCAAATTTAATTCAAGGGCCACTTGTTTCTGTGGGTTTTTGCATTTGTGTATTCATATATAAGTGCATTATTTATGATTCATGTGTACGTGGTGATGGGAACACAAGTCACTTAACAACAGATGGCAGCTCAGAGTCAGAGTGACTTAAATCTAAATTTAGATGTGTGTCATTAATGAGCAGATGCCATATTTGTGCCTACAATTATGAAATGTGTTTAACAATTATCTCTGTCATGCTTGACTAATATTTTACAGTAAAACCACCCTGAAGGGTGCTGAGACACTTTACTCTCAACTTCACAGAGGCGTTTGTTTGTTCTAATTTATTTTTTCCCCCTTTTTCAGTCATCAGTTGTTCACTTGTCCCTCTTTTCCTGCATCATAATTGTTTTTAAATTTCCTGGAAAATGATACACACATGTGCGACGATTCAGTATAATACACAAAGTGACCCAGATTGCATGTAGAGAGCTGTCATTTTGCCTTTCACAATGTCCATGTGCTCATCTATGACACCTTAATAGCTTTGCCGTCGCTCTTGAGCTGTCAAAGTGCTCTTAGAGACATAAAGATGGTGGCTCAGAGATTGAGTGATGGCTGTCAGACACCTGCTAACACTTGCTTGTGTGTTTTCAAGGTAATTTCAAGGAGCTTCAAGCCAGATAATCCTCGGAGCTACAGCTCTGTGTTTACAATCGCACAATCAATTTATCCAGCAGGAGAGGGAACGAGGGGCAATGTCTTCAGGGGAGCAGTTCCAGTGACTCATCCCCTCCTTGGTGCAGCTTACATAAACTTGCTAGTTGTACAAATAATTGATAATTAAGGGCTCCCAAGTGACGTTGGGTCCGTTCATGCACTTTGTAGCTACTACTCCTATCAATGAATCACCCAGAAGGTATTTTTAGATCGTGGCAGCAACCCGTTACTATTGGATACCTGCTATTATGTAAGCACCTCCATTTCTTGTTTTTTTTAAACTCTGTGCACCCGAGGGAGTCAGAGCCTAGAAGGGCTTTGCAGACCTGATTACTGTACCGGTGAATGGGGGATCAGACGCGCACCAGTCGCCCTCCGACTGAGAGCCCTGATTTAGGCTTTTCTTAGAAAGTGAGCAATCGGTGTGTGGATCCTTCTGAAGGGGGCTTAAAGTGGCACTTCAGAAGGTGCGATGACATTTATATCAACAGCCATTTTTTCTCTCTTCGCATGACAGCATCATATCTAAATTCTATTCAGGTGGCCATCTGAAGAGCTTCATCTACGAGCTCAGAGAGAACAAGAGATGTGTCGGGAAAAGGTCAAGAAGCCACAGGCTTATAAAGTGAACCTCCCCACCCTCTTTTTATAGGTGCCAAAATAGCCACTAGGCATAAATTATGGCCATGTATGATATGGTGACACGGTGTGATGTCAAGAAGTCACAAAAGTAAAGGCGAGGTTACTGACGAGGCGTTTCAGGAGCAGTGTTTTCTGTGGGAGAGAAGAGCTTCTGCACATGTGGACTTTGGCCTAAGACACTGAAGGGCAGAAAAAAAACGAAAAAAGCATAATAGGTCTCCTTTAAAGTGTTATTCACCTTACGTTTAGTCACGTTCACCAACTTCCACCCTCTCTGATGTATCTTTGGATGTTTGCCTGGGAGTTGTAGCAGCAAGTGACCAAATGAAACGCATTAAGATTATGGATTTCTCTGTTTTTTTAACAAATTCAGACCGTAAATGAAAAGAGGAAGCACACAATATGAGCAGAACAACCAAAACAATCAGTTGACAACAATCTAATAAAAACAAGAGATACATTACAGGGGAAAAGAATAAAGAACATTTATATACTGTATGTATTCTGACGTGAATATTTTAGTCTCTCTGGTCAGATAAGACAGAATTACTGTGATCTAGCTGTGATGCCTGTGAGATTTTTTTTCAGTGCTGATTGAGTCCACAGAGGTTATGACCAATTATCATACAAGGTGATGTGTAATTGGGCGTGTGAGAGGTGTACAGCAGTTTGACAGAAACGGGGGTTTTCTCTGCTGGAGGACCTCCCTCACCAGGCAGACACCCTCATTTATTTATTAAACGCTGTGATGAGCATCACAGTGGTAATTACCCATGACCAAAGGGTTTTGAAATCAATACCGAGGAGGTGACGGTCACCACAGACCAGATACGGCTCTCGGCTTATCTGAGCTAAATTTAGCCCCACAGCCACAGCAGTTCAGTAGCCGAGGAGAAAACAGCAGGAAGGAGGTAATGAAACACGTCAGAGCATGTGTGGTGGTCACATATACCTTCAGCCCATTTCTTCTTCGTGACGCTCCCAGGTGTGATTCATGAGTGTGTCTTTTATGATTCTACCACTTGATGGCACTAAAGAAAAACATATCCAGTTTTTTAGTGGGTTACAGAGTGGGTTCAATCAATCACAGAACATTTCAGGTGATGGATCCAACGAAACATGGCACTGGAAAAACAAATAAAACATAGAATTGCCTGCGGGTAAGGCTTAAAAAAAAAAATACCTTGTCTGCCTCTCCAACCAGGCTCCAACGGCCTGACAGCCTCAGGGACTCTGTGTCGGAAATGACACAGATGAATGCCTTTTCTTTAATTATACCAATTACAAATTACCTGAGAAGTACTGAGTAAAGCAGACTATTGAATTTAAGTTGTACCAGCTAATAGGTTTTAAAAACTTTAAATTATTGGTCTAATTTACTTTGTAATTCTGAGGTTTCCTCAATGTTTTAAAGTAAAGTCACTTTGTCAGATTTTACAGTGTTACATTAAGTTTACTGAAATTGTACATTTGAATATACAAAAAGCATCATCTAAATAAATGTGCACTCATTTGCGTACATTTCCAGAACAGAAATCTGAACACCAGGTATAAAATTCATGTTTCATTTCGTCGACATATTGGTAGACTAATTGAGTTGTTAAAACTTTTAAGCTCGTTCCACCTAAATTTAATGGTCTACTTTACTTGGTAATTCTGAGGTTTTAAAGACTAAAGCTTTTCAAATTTACAGTGTAGAGTCAAAAGTTTTAATCAAGGGAATTTTGGATATCTCTTTTATCGCTCTATAAATCATAAAACTACTGTGAACGGCCATAAATAATCTATTTTGGCCATGTTTCCAGAAATAGAATGTTATATAATCAGGCTATGAATGATTTATGAACAAACCCCTCGGTAAAAACCTTCGGAATATAGATAGTAGGAGTAAAACGGGAAAGTTTGGTGTATGTAAGTGTTACTGAAGTGGAGATTTCTGGCTAAGAGTATGAGACAAGAATCATTTTGAGAAAACTTCCTTCCAACATTTTTTTATTAATTTATTTTCGTTTTAATCAGACACTACTTAAATATGCAAATGATGCCTTAAATATGAAATATGAACTAATTTCCATGAGTGTCCATAAAATAAATCTGAACAAAAGTAAAGTAAAGACATCTTACAGAAGCAAAATATCCCAAAATCTAAAATCCCTTAACCTCCGTGCCTGTTCCTCTGCTCCTCTTTCACATCTCCAGGTGGGTAAGATCAATCTGCTGGCAGCTCAGCGCAGAGAGCAGCACATTTTGGTGATGGTATCGTCCATGGTGTCCTGCTACATGCTCTGCTGGATGCCCTACGGCATCATGGCGCTGGTGGCCACCTTCGGCAGGTCGGGACTGGTCACGCCCATGGCTAGTGTGGTGCCCTCCATCCTGGCCAAGTTCAGCACTGTCGTCAACCCCATCATCTACATTTTCCTCAACAACCAGGTGAGAACAGAGTGCAGGATTACTAGACTGAATTGTTACGAAGACTTGTTGGTTCAAATGTCTGCTCAGCTGTGTCTAAATATAAAGTAGGGAGTAAATTACAGTGACATCCACAGAGGGGAACTCGATGGTACTCAGGCTTCTGTCAGATTGAGGATGCAGCTCAGTCTGTTATTTTATTGTCACTCTCAGTGTCTCCTCAGGACCACTTCACAGGTGCTACATGCAGTTTTCTGCTCTGAAAGTTTTCTGCTCTGAAAAAGTGAAGCTGAGGCAGAAGTGCAGCTTAAACCTGCACTCTTTCTAATGGCCAGCAGGGGGCGACTCAACGGGTTTAAAAAAAAAGATGTCCTGTTGTATGTACCCTACTTCTCACTTGATTTATAACCTCAGTAAACAGTTTCCTCATGAGTTTATGGTCTCAGTTGCTAGTTTCAAGTCTCCTTCAACACAGCATGAAGTTAATTTAGTAAATTATCGTCCAGTTTAGAGTAAAACAGACAATAAAGCCGGGTATGCTTTCAGGCTTCCTTGTGATTGACAAGTTGCTACCAACTGTTCTCATTCAGATGCAATCAGGATATCCTCCCCAGCTCCACCCTTTTGGTCACTTCCGGCTCCATAAAACCAAGATGGCAACAGCTGTGATGCCCAACTCGACAAATAGGTCTATCTGCAGACACATGATAGCTACAGGACACAGCTACTAATGATAAACCCTCAAAGTGGTTAGGTTTAGGCGCCAAAAACACTTGGTTAGGGTGATGAAAAGATCTCAGAGCCACACCTAGAGCAAGTTGTCGTGGCTGAGTGCTTTGCGTAAAGGACTCAGAAACCCAGGAGATAAAGATAACTTCTCCCATGTGTCTTTTTCCCCAGGTCGATATGCTATGACATTAAGAAAACATGATTTGTCACTTTCACTGATGGTCACACATGCGTTCAGCCAAGAAATGGCATACTCCTGTCTGAGCTGTCTAATGCTGTTGAAACAATTATTAAATGTAACCTACATAGACGTCTACAAATGTTGAATTTGTGTCTTTAAAGCTTGAAATCACCAGAGTCATGCTTATGGGAAAATGATCATAGTCTCTTCTACTTTTCCACAGTTTTATAGATGCTTCGTGGCCTTTGTGAAGTGCAGCGGGGAACCACAATCTGTTCACGGAGAGGAGCAGCCAATAAGGAGGACACAGTTGTCTGGTTTCTTCCCCGTCCACAGACAAGCCTCCCTCAGCTTTTCACAACCTCAGATCCTCAGAAGCGCCGCCCTCGGCAGCCGGTACAACGACCGCCACACTCTCGTCGTCCACTACACTCCATGAAAGCTTGTCATCGATTTTTCATCTGACAGACTGTTAAAATGTTTCTGAATTACTGTCCAGAATCTGCAACTGAAAGACACAAAATTTCCCTTTTTCTCTCAACACCCTGCTCTTGATTTTAGATATGGAGATGAATGTCACCCACCGCCAACTCTTTAACATTTGAATGTGAACTCAGTGCCGTGTGGTTCATGTGCTGACCTTCTACACATGCGAGTGTCAGCGTACATGTTCTGAGTGAATGTGTGCAGGTTTGACCAAGTTAAAGACTCTGAGCATGCAAAACAATGAATGTATTTGGTAGTTTATAGAAAAATAACATGCAGGGTGCAACACACTCATCAGTTAGATATGGAAGCCTTGAGGGGTAAGTGAGATTTTTTTAATTTCTGGTAATTTATTTCCTAAATCTAATCTAAATTATTTTCTTCCCTGTGTTTATGACTTGCGATCTGGTGGGGGGGAAAAAAGTTTTGCCATGATAATGTTTCTAAGTTGCTCAAATTTTGTTTCCATCTGTGAAAATGTGTGAAAATAAGTGGGATTTTTTTTTTATCTCTCTTGAAGATTATTCATACTTTATTTCCCCACCAGATCGCAAGTCATCAACACGGGAAAGAAAATAATTCCAGACTAAGAAAGTGGATCACTGGAAAAGAAAATTGTCTCTTGCTCCTCTATGAATACTTTGTGTAACAGTTGAGAACATGTTTAACCACTAGAGGCAGTGACACATGCCATTTTAATGTACGTCTGCAGTCTCCTCTTGGTGGATACATTACCATATGTTGTATACATAAGTACATGAAATAATTAACATTGCTTTGCTGGACTGCATGTGTTATTTGGCAGCATTCATTTTCTTTTGTGGAGGATTTTTTGTATTTTATTTTGAGAAATAAAGAATCTTTTTTGGCTTTAATACAAATGCATACATTTATTCTATTTTATACTCTAATAACACTCTTACTGTGTACAGCATACATAGTGTGCAGTGCGCAAGCTCCCTCTAGTGGTCCGCAGAGGAATCCCAGAAATGTTTTTTTGGATCGTCCATCCATCCCGCTCTGCAAAAAATGTTCTACCCGTTATTCAACGCCATAGTTCAGGAAGGGCAACTTGACTGGTGCGCAGAGGCGGGAATTCTAGTTTGAAAATGAAATATGTTCATTTAAGAACATAATACCAATCTAAATACTGCAGTATTTGTAATGAAAATATGTTTTGCTATATGTAGCCATGTTCATGTATGTCATGTGTACAGACATCATCCACAATTAGTTACAAGCTAAACTCAAACTGTGATGGCAAGATAAGTGTATGAAAACGTACAAAAACACTGCAAACGTGGATCCAAACAGGAACTATCGGGAAGAGAAGTGTGGAGCAGGAGGAAAATATTTTTGAGAAACTCTGTTGAAACTGAAGTTGAGCGCAATCGAAGCGTCCACAGCACCTGCTAACATTAGTAGTGAACAGTGAGCTGAACAGAGTAGGCCTCTGTCAATGTATGTATTTCAACGTCATATTGGTGGTACTTGGAGAGTCTAATTTTTTCCAAGTTGGTACATGGCATAAAGAGTTTGAGGAACACTGGCCAAAAATTTCATGACTGTATGTTTCACAGTTGTGACGCTATCATGGTGACTAAACAGACACCTGGCAAAACACTCAAAACTGCTTCTGCGGTATGTTGATGGAGGTTCTCAGTCATCGGGTCATGGTAATTCCAAGCGCTGTATCGTTTCGTAGGCAACTGGACTCGTTTCATGTAACGCTGTCATGGTGGAGGGGAGTGCAGGCTTTTAAACTCTGTGTCCGTACAGAGTCGTTATGGACGCGTGTGTGCTCTGAGCTTCAGAGTCGTTAGGGCCACTTGTGGGTTGTCGACCCAACCGGCCTTCATGTGGGTTGCTAGGGCTAGGTGAGCCCAGGTGTGAATGGCTGTAAACCCACACAGAGTTTAAAAGCCTGCAAACTCCCCTCCAGTTAGTTAGAACTAAAGAAGCCTCTTGGATGAAAGGTGAGACATCTTCAAGAAACTGAAACAGGTCCAGTTGCCTACGATACAGCACTTAGAATGCTTCTGTGGTTGTTCCGACTATGATAGGTGTCTCCAGGATGAAACTTTGCTATGATGACACACACAAACAGATACTCATAAGGTAAAAACAAAACCAGCCCCGCTGTCTCAGCTGTAACAGTAACACTGGGTGGGTTTTCTGCTCATCCTGTGAGTATTTCCAGTATTGCGTTGGTTGTCAATAGAAAAGGAAGCGGCAGTAAAGATCACAAGTGTAATACCCGTTAAATAAAATATAAACGCTGAACTGACCTGCTGAAGGGTAGAACTAACAAACTATTTAGCAACCTCGTGCAGCCGAAACCGTTGCGCGACAACAACATGGTTGCATCTGCTAAGTTGCATTACGGTCTCATGCAATGCACTGTGACCTACTATAGGAATATGCCACATGAAAAACGTTTCACAGTAGCCTCATCGGGCTGTGTGGGTTCAGCATGAAGCATTAGTGGGTCTCATTCCAAGCATCGTGTCACCACAACCAAGCAGAATTACATATACTGCGGTTCAAGGAGACCCCCTCATGTGTCTTAGTGAACAAGTAGAATTGAATTCAGCAAGATTACAGCAAGAATCAAAACACTTTTGGTGACCGTTTGGTCATCAGTGATAGAATGCAACTTTTTACTCCAGCGTAGCAGTGCATTTTTAAATTAATTTATTAATTGTTGAATAAAAACTGAATAAAAACTGAAAAAATGATCAGAAAAAACGGATTCTGATCATCAGAAAAATTATGATTATCAAATCTGATAATCAGTTGACCCATAGCATACGGTACATAATACACTATACATACATGTCAATATATGGATAATTTACTCTTGCTTGTACATTTTGATACTAAAGTTCATGAAATCTCAGATAATATAGTAGTAGTATAGTAGTAAAAGTAGTAATAGCACACCATATCTTTACCTTTACTCAAATATGACTTTTAGGTACTTTATACAACGCTGCATGTAAATATATGAATCATTTAACTTTTACTTTTGATACTGAAGTACACTAAATATCAGATATTTTAAGACTTTTACTCAAGTACTTTTTGTATGCATGACTTCCACTGTTTCCAAAATAACAAAATATCTTTACTTTTACTCAGTTCTGACTTTTGGGTGCTTTTAACAACACTTCATAGTCATACAGCCAGCTTTTCTTTAGGTGTCACTGACCCATGACACTGATTTCGATGAGGGAAATGTGCAGGAACTGAATTATTTCTCGAAATCATATTTGCATTTGTGCTGCGGTATTTGCACACATCCAAACTGTGTGGAAATACCATTGAAAACTTGATACATATGGCATTTGGGATGGTCTATTGGGTCCTACCTAAAAAATACTATTATGGTACTTTTTGTCATACTACATGATAAACTAAACCCTCACAGGAATTTGTTTATCACTGGCAAAAAACACACACACTGACCTCATGGCATCGGTGACATTTCTAAAAAGCACATACCACACACAGAGGAAGGAGGATATGCAAAAAAAAATGTTCGACAATACACACATACACCCATGAACATATAAAGGTCACAGTACTGCATGTAAAAAAGTTCAAAGCTTCCAGGAAGCAGCAAGAGAAAAACTCAGCTGCTTGAGAGAGCAGCAGTTCAGAAGTGCATGGGATGTCACGGGCGCTAGGCCTCTCTAGGTTTCACCACTCCTCCTCTCCACCATGATCAACACTTACCAGACCAGCCTCTCTGCACCGCCGGTGCCTCCGCGCCTCAACAGGTCCGACCCGGTCCTCTTCCAGGCTCCACTTCCATCAGGAGGCCACAGCAAGTCTCTCATCAGGTTTTTGGTCGGCGTGGCATTGCTGCATTTATTCCTGTACGTCGGTGGATTCATCTACCTGTACCAGAGAGACGCAATGGTAAAGTTTTTTTTACTAAGTGCCATTTAGATGTACTTATAATTGGTGCTGCTGAATCTTTTATTGCAGTAATTATACAGCAATCCTCCAAGCCATTACAAGTTAAAATATTTTACTTTTTCATCTACTGTGTAAAAGGGATGGCTTAAAGAAAATTGTTATTTCAAAAATAAAGTAAACTTAAAAATTGAGTTTTTAAAATGATAAAACTTTTAAACAGATCTTTTAATTTAATGCCAGATTTATTAAGTTTCATTCTAAAACATGAAGCCAAAGTATTCTTCACTGCATTTGTTAAAATTGTATTGAAGTTGAGTATTGAAAAAGATCTGTTTGGTTCACATACTTTACTCTGTGCATAAATATAACAGGTCAGTGAAACTACAGTGTACAGGAAATGCACTTGAACAAACACGTCAGGTGTGATATTCACAGCACAATGCTGTCTTGTTGCAAGACGAGCATTATGTGGGCAGAGACAGAAAGATGTGTTACTTTATACTGAAATCATTATCATAAGAAAATCTACATTCAACATCTGCCTGTTCTCTGATGTTCTTCTTTTTTCATTCCTACAGGGAGGATCTCGCACAGCTGAAGGACAAAGTAAATTCATTTCCTTTATTTCTACCAGAAATTAATCTTATACATTAAGTATGTTTGAAAAATTCAGTCTCAACAATGTCTGACCAGATGTTTCTTCTCTTCTCCAGTGAGTTATCGTGCATCAGAAAAGCAGGAAGCTTCTTATAAAATCTTGGCACGCATGGCAATTGAGCAACCACCATCAGGGAAACCTCCATGTAAGAAACTACAAAATTGTCGTATTTTTAATTTTCAAAAATACAATGATGAGTAGCCAAAAATCTATCTGAATAGATTATGTGGTTTAAACATGTCCCTCTGTCTCTCCAGCGAATTATCTTCAGTGGGACACTGAACACTCAACCTTCAGGGGCATCAACTACTACCAGAAGAGCTGGCTGACTATCGAGCAGCCTGGTGACTACTATGTCTACTCCAGGGTGGCCTTCTCCAAGGGGGACCCTCAGCGCCCCCTGGCCAGCAGGATCAAGCTGAAGGAGAGCGTGACAGGAGAGGAGAAAAATGTGATGCAGGCCTTCTGCAACCTGGACAGCCGCAGCGGGTCTGGGACGATCCCTCGCATGTGCACGGCCTCGCAGGGAGAGGTGATCAGTCTGGAGAAAGGAAACCAGCTCAGTGTCTGGGTACAAGACCCCTCACTGGTGAACTACGAAGACGGATCTACAACCTTTGGGATGTACAAACTGTAGGACTCCAATGTGAGCACGTGCACGGACCTAAACTCAAGAGCAAGAGCTCTTGAAGTGGATGGAAGCTACTGAGAACACTGTTTAATAGACTGGATCAATAATCAAACTAATTTCAGTGGATTTCAGAGACAAATACCACTTTCCTAAACTATAATTTATTAAATCAGATATAATTTAGTCGTATTTCTGTGTCAGTATTGTGAACGTTTGTTCTGTATTTATTGATGTAAATGGCTGTGAAATGAAATTTTGATATTTAATCTAAAACATTTTTTCTCTTCTCTTCAGTTTGTCTTGCACGTGGAAGGTTTCATGAGTTGGTTAGAAGTAAAGGAGATACACACATTTGACTAAAACTATCTAAAGGATCACATATGTGTTGGGTTACCCATCTACACATGCATACGTGCATGAAAATGTAGAATATCTTAAATGGTAAAAAAAAAAAAAAAAAAAAGATTTATCACCAGTATTAAAGCTGCACTATGTAACTTTTATTGTAACAATTTTTTGTTATACACTCACCCCACCTTAACTCTTATTTTTTTACATTACAAATGTAAACACGTGGCTTATAAGTACATCTAAAGCTCATGTCTGTCTTTGTTTATAGGCCTGTAAAAAATGTTGCATAGTACACCTTTAACACTGACATCCCCGAAATGATCTTCGATGCGCGACTATGTAGTATAAATATAAAACTTTTTTATGTTCTGTTAATCGAAAAACCTGCTGCGTTCTGCACTGTAGCACTGTACGTAACAGGATGGTTTCACATTTCTAGGACGCAGGAAACCACATAGCAATGATGCATTTTCTCATGAAAGCTAAGCCACAATAAACAAGACCACTAAAAATGTAGATTAACTGCTGGAGAAGGACATTTAGACTCCGCCATGGTGAAAAGTTTGATGGTGTACATAAAGAAACATTTGCATCAGGGTGCATTTTTATTTTCAATGTTAGAAGAGAGGTCATCTATTTTTAGAGGCAATTATTTGAAGGAAAATTCCTTAATTAACTTCTTAATTACAAAACAAAAACACCTTTTATTGTTGGCGATTTTTCAAATCAAACTGCAGACTTTCCACTTTGGTCTTTCTTCTTTTCCAGGCAGCCACTGATTTACATTTAATTTCCACATGGTCCATGAATCATTTATCAAACTCTTGAAACTTACGTGAGTTGTGTAATCTATCACAGGAAAAAGCTTTCATTTCTGCTCTTTATTGTCACACTGGGAGAGTTTGAACGCAGACTGATTTAATTCTCACCATGACTGTAACACTCTGACACAAATGAATCATTCACTATGATGGATTACACAACTTGAGCAAGACTCAGGAGTACCGGCTGATTTTCATTCTGTATAAGATTGAATTTATACCAACAGTAGGAAAAGGCATTATGAAGGCTGAAATATAGTTTGAATTATACATGTAATGTCCAGTATTCAGGAATCATAGTCAACATGAAAAAACACTGCAACTGTCCTGTTAAAATGAACCGTTGACCCGTTTTTTACATTTAGTGACTGGATAAACTGTAAACCCACAGGTCCGAGCATCTTTAACACGTCTGGTGACTAATATGAAGGTTGAAAAAGAACTTGAGTAATGTAGTGAGTAATATGAAAGCTTCTACCCACCAACCCACCAAAAGCAAAATGCAGCGCTGTGCACATTTAAACGTTTGCACCTGAGACATCACAAAACTTTACAGTGGCAGTGCGTTTCACATGTCACTGTCGTGGTGGAGCTGCACAGCATGGAAAGTGTGAATCTCTATGGAGGTGTGTACAGATGCAGAGGCAGACTCTCACAGGATGTCATCTATTCTAGTCATTCTTCCATCCTGTGAAGGGTTTTCTTGCTACCGAATCTGAGCAACCTACAAATTCCTGAGCCGTACATGTGCTGAAGGCAGCGTGGAAAAGCCTGCCTTGGTGGATTTTCCTGTATGAATGAGGGAACATGCAGGTCGCGCCGTGCGGTTTTCCATGTCTCATGGTAATTGATGTCAAATACAGCGCTTATATTAAATTTTTAATAAAAGAATGACCATACCAAACACAAAGTACAGAGTGTCTAGAAAAACAAAGCATTACAATACTTGCAACAACAGTAATTGCATAGAACAACCTTTCAAAAAACAATACACACAATGGTCTGGAGACGAGACAAACGAGATCAAACCCACCAGTAAGTGCTCACTGAAGCTATTGAGAGAATTGAGAGTATGTGGTACTTAATGAGAACCATTTAAAGTACAGGAACAGCAATAATGTTAATCTCAACAGTGAACATGTGATGAGACAGAGTCACACATCTGTACAGGAAGCACAGTCTCTGTAACCATCCTATTAGGAACAGCAATTAAAGGGAGTGTTCATTCCCAAATCAAAAAGGCATCTTTGTCCCCTTACCTATAGAGCCGTTTATCCATCTACATTGTTGTCGAGTTTTGGAGACCATGAGATTGTCGTCTGCTTTTTCTTGAATGTAATGAAGCTAGATTGCACTCGGCTTGTGGCGCTCGCAACATGGGCCGCCAACAGCGGGGAACACCCAGACGCTGTCCTGGGTCATAAAATAATCTCTAACCATTAAAGTAATCTTCTGGGAGTGCCTTTGGAGATCATCTTGTCCTGGGCACGAGCAAGACTATTGGCGACCCTTTTGACAATGGCAAAATTGTCACTGTACAATACATTTTAAAAGAGCTCAACAGCAACGTCTCTTTACAGAAATCATGACCCAATTACTCAAGATAATCCACAGACCTTGTGGTGAGCAGTTTCATGAAGGAACAATTTTCTTTCAGTATCATCGCGCAGAAGGAAGCGTGCATCTGCTCATGGTACAGCTCAGCTGAGGAGCACGGCATTAATGTTTACATACAGTGTTGTAAGCAGGGCCACCGACAGTCTTGCTTATGCCAAGGACAAAATGATCTCCAAAGCATCTAGTTCCATTATATTCAAGAGTAGGAAAACATCTATATGGTCAATATCTCCAAAACTCTGCAACTCATACCAAAACAATCCAGATGGATAAATCGCATTACAGGTTAGAGAAAAAATACTTTTTTTTTCCTTTTTAATTTGGGGTGAATTGTCCCTTTAAATAGCAGCTCCAGCACCTGAGCAAGCACTTTTATTTATTTTTTTGCTGAAGTGCCCTTGTAGATGTACCTGTGCTGCCTTGTATCCTGCACAGTGCTCTGACCTCCCTGTGAGAGGTGCACACAAAAACAGCACTTTGCAAACAGGGATTGTACAGTATTACAGTAACATTACAGTTTGAGTCATTTGTGATGGAAGTTGGGACCTGGTCAGTGACCTTTCAACAATCATCAATACCAAGAGACTTGATTAAATAAAAGGCATATGGAAACAACGAATAGCCTAACTTTGTGGTGGCTGAACCACGTGTTGGCCCTTTTTTTTGGTTAATAAACTCGGGTTAATTCATTCATTATTATTGCAATTTCTCCAAATCTGGCCCACCATGCTGGGTCTAACCCAGAGGTCAGTCAGTAAAGCAGTCACTTATTGCATTTCAATAGCATCCTCTGCTGCACAGCAGTGCAGCAGGAGAAGATTACAGTTTTGACAGTGCACACACTACACCTCATGAGGAAATGTACCGCTGTGGGTCCTTGAAAAGAGGCTGCACGCAAAGCCCTGTTTTTTTTTTCAGACCCTAAATATATCCTTTAAGCTCGAGTCATTCTTATTGAAATATTACAACAAACCACCTGTGACACTTTCAATATAAATCATGCATTTAGTCCCAGTCTGGTCTTAAACCCTTTAGGTTTATCGACCCCTTCAGGAGGCACTTAAACAGTTGAGCTCTACTCTACACCCACAAATAAATCTCTCTGTTCATTTCCTCAGTCCGTCTCCATCTGCTCTGCAGAAACCTGCTGGGAGGCCAAACAGGCTGCAGACAAAAACCTCTGAATTCTCGAGCCGGACTCATTATTGAAATCGTTTTTCCTATTTTGTGATGAAGAAATGTCCATTTTCCCTTGGCCAAAAACAAGGATATTTTTCTGCCTTTCTACATCAGTGTAGTAGAGTGAGACTCCAGACAGATGTAAAGGCAGCAGAACTATATCTATAAGGCTAACACACAATTAAATGTTTTGGTGAACAATAAATAAAGAGTATTAAAAAAAAAATCCAAAATAAAGCAAGGCTATGTAATTAATATGTTAAAATGATACTTGAATATATTTTAGTAAGAAGAGTAGGAGCGACATCTTTGTCATTATTTGCGTTTGCCTGTATAATAAATGATAGATAGTTAAGCCTTTTCTACTCTATTACGCAGCTGCATCCCTGATAGCTTTGGACTATATATCTGAATATCTTGATTATCACATTTCTGATGCAGAAGTCATACTGTAGAAACACTGTACATTCATGCAGTTTTTAAATAAACAGTGAAAGGCTGCAGTTGGAACTGAGTTTAACATGAAGAGCTAACTTGTTTGAATTGCTTAAACGCCTCAAAAAACAGCCTGGAAACTTGTGATGCGAATGTCTAGAACGTTACAAAAATGCTCACGAAAGCTCAATGAATCCACTTCTCCTCCTCGTGACAAATAAAATATGACAATGACAGAGAGAGAAGTCATGATGTGAAGGGGAAGAAAATCAGTTCCCTTGGTAACAGAAGTGCATGCAGGAGAACACCTATCGGACTCGATGGCTTCGTACTCCTCGTCTATTTCCGACTAAAGCGAAGGAAGCAGCAGAGAACTCGTTCTGCCCTTGTCCAACATAGTTCCATGTGCTGGGGAGTGTTCACAGTGCCAGTCGCCAAGAGGCAGTATGTTTTAACAAACATCCCAGTCTTGTTTTAGCTGAGCTGCATATTTGTGGTCTCATCTAGTGAGGCTGGATCAGGAAGACAGATTTCATCAAAACGTCACGTCGTGCTCCAGCACCTGAAGCGAAGAAGCTCAGAGGCAAGTCCCACTCTGCTCTGCGTGATTGAAATATGGAGACGCAAAAAAACCCCCCAAAAAAACAAAAACATATGCACGCACACACACACAAAACACACACACCTGACCCCTCCTGTCCCTCCACAAGCACGCTTACAAAAATATAGCCATTCACACAGACACACAGTGAGGGTGAGGATGATTGTATGGATGTGCTCAGTGGCCGCCGTCGTCCCAAGAACAGTCGTTCTTCTGCTTGGCCAGTTTCCGGACGACTCTCTCCAGCTCTTTGCGAGACTTCTGCTCCTCCTCCAGGAACTGCTTCATCCACTTATTCTCCTGTAAAACATTTTCAGACATTAACAATATTGAAGTGGCTGTTGAAATGAAAAGAAAAATTGAAAAGAAATTAGAGGACTTAATAATCCGTCTTATTTTATGTAACGTTTTTTCTTAATTCTTGCCAATACAGTTGTTGTACTTTTATTTCTAGTTGATAATAGTTTTTACATTTCTCTTCACAATATACCATCAGTATATTGTTAAATTGTAAAAAACTTTTTTTTTTATGTAATATTATGAAATGACTATCAAACAGCCAACCTGTTGTGCTTAACATGATAAAGACATTTAAGCTATGAAGAAAAGAAATACAAGAATATAAGAATATACATAAAACACAATATTTCCTTCAAACTGCGCTCATCTGACTTTAATCATAGAGATAACACACTAATGGGCAAGTAAAAGTTATTCTTTAAATATTTGCAAATATTGAGCTTTAGTTATTCTGCCCAAAATAAATCATTTGAAAGAAACATTTATGGGAAGAAACAGCAAAAAACTTCAGTGATATGGAGGTTTTAAATCATAAAACCACAACTGGCAACTTGCATTTGGTTCTATCGAAACTGCTTAAATGGAAGTTTACATAATGACATTTAAATCATGCAATCATTGAAGATTTAAGATCGGAGGGAGGCTGCTGTTATGGCTGAGACACCAACTAATACTATGTAGAGTCACTTTCCACCCACTTGTTTTGCTTTTGTAACTATCTTATTGTTTTTTTGTAAATATCTTGTGTTTTTCTATTTATTTTCTATTTAATATTTCTATGCAGATTTTTCTGATTCTACTTGTACTGTTGCACCTCGAGCTGTTGTAACATGTGAATTTCCCCGTTGTGGGACAAATAAAGACAATCTTAATCTTAAATCGTATGTTACAGCTACTTCAGCACAACCGGATGAGGCAGACTCTGCGAAACTGAACAAAAATGATAGTGTGCCCATTATTTGTCATTACTCAGTGAGCTCTCACTCATTAGTTGTGTGGGCGTGCTAATAGAGATAAGAGTTTTGGAAGGCAGTGATCGCAAAAAATATTATTTGTTCCCTGAGAGGTATTTCTATTTCACTTGTACCCACTGGATTTTATACAGTACATTAGAAACAACTATTACTTTCGAAATGGAAAAAAAGCGTGAATTAATAATAATATCTCAAATCAAATCTTATCTATTAAATGTCAAAAATATGAATATGGCACATTGTATAGGACTGGAAAAAATGACACACACTACGGGAAAGTGTTTATGAAGAAATGTAGAAAACAATGGATCTTTATTTAAGATAAAAAACAGTGGCGTTGGGGATCTCATTAATTAAGTATTGGTCATGTCTGAATGTAAAGGTAATGGTGCAGGCTCTGTTATTTATTTAGGAGGCTTAAATGGTTTGCATATTTTGCATATGTAAATGTTGTAGAAAATCTTTTTTTTATACATCATAATACATATAGTTATTTTTTAGACATCTGTATATATATTTTAGTCAGTAGGGAAAAAGTTACTATGCCACACCTCTCTTATCTGCTGAAAAATATATGATGACAAAAGGAGTGTGTGCTTGTTGGAAAAACTGATAAGAATATTATTTAAAAAGGACACAAAAAGAAAAAGAACCCTGATATGTTATTGTGACATTTGATTGATTCTCGTGTATCGATATGATATGAGTGTACACTCAACCGCGCTTTTAACACCTCAAAATGTCATCATGCACAGTGGCACATACAGAAGTAGGCCACAAAACTATGTAACTGGCACATGAACACGAAGTCTCTACATTTACTGTGTGAGTGAATCATCGAAGCGCATTTACCTTTTTTAGTTCATGAACCTCATCCTTTAAAGCATACACAGCATCAACCAGACTCCTGAAAGAAACACAAAGAAAATACAGTAAGTTTTGCTGGACAATATCAATATTTCATTTCCTTTTTTTCATTTAAAACATCATTTGCTAACATCTGTATATCAAGGTTATGCTAACTTCTGACCCGAGGACAAAACAAGATTCATTCCTCAACAGCTTTTATAGGACCAATATCACGTTTCTGAATCTAATTACAGAGAAAATCAGGATCCAAATACAAATAAAGACAAAGCCTGGTTTGTCAGTGCAAAGTAAATGAAAGCCTATTTACTGAAGTAATAATATGCTCACTTTTCCTCAATGACCGTCTGCCCGTTGCTCTTCATCTCCTCCACAATGATCTTCTCTTCCTCTGGCAGAAGCACCTGAGGGACGCACTCTTTCCGCACCGCTGTTTACACACACACACACACAGAAGCACAAACTCAATGGGACAGCTTGATTTATGGCTGTGTCAGCTGCTGAACATGTACAATCTGAGAAGGCATTAAAGAAGAAATGTGTGTCAATGGTCCTTACACAAACGCACACCTGCGGTGGTCTGATGCAGGCTGGCCCCCGTGCAGTACGCCTCAATCACCCTCAGTATCTGAGCGTCCTCCTCCAGAGCGGCCGTGCCTGCCAAAACCAGAGATTATCAGTATCATTACACTCCAAAGTGTCATTCAGGAGATGGTGTCAGGGTGTCACACGTGAATGGGTTCGTTTAAAGAGCAGGATACAATCATGAAGAACAAATATATTCAGATAATAAGAATTCCACACACTGAACTGATGCGATGAACATTAAATTACATTAGAGGGGGTCTTGCAATGTGAACACTCTTCAGTATCATTCGTGTAAAGAATGGGCTGCAGAGGCCTCAGGTGTGGACTATTGATACATCTGATAACACACTGACCGGCTCAACACATGAAGATAAGACTGGATGAGATAATCCTTTATTGATTACACTTATAATTTAGTACACATTTGATGAAATTCCCTCAAGGTGTTCTCGAGATATCACATTCTCTGTATGGCCCGCCCACCCTAAATGCCCAGTCTGCTCTGATTGGTCAGCCCTCACAGGCCTGAGCAGGGACTGTCCACCGCATTTCTGCATCAGCCCTGCTGGTGTCTGAGACTTTCACAGTATTTATATAGCACCTAGACCTGCTTTTAATCACTACGAAGACAGGAAATGTCACTTTCTACAATATAAAAACAAAATGAATTAAACTAAATTATACAAACGACTGAAAATGGTAATAATGAAGAAATATGAGCCCATACATTACATATTATGGTAAGATAAAAGTCCTACTTTTTCTTATTTGAACCTCATCATCAGAGGGCTTCCGCTCTTTCTTCCTGTTGCCTGGCAGGAACTTCTTCATGGGCCGCGGGCTCTTGCTGGAGTCCTGGAGGAGCGCAACGCATAACTTCAGTACATCTGTCTATATACACAAACACGCATACACACATACTGCTACACACACCTGTAAAGCCAAGGCTCCAAACCAAACAGAATGCAAAGCTTACATGGATGCACATCCCTCGAGAACGAACAACATCGAAGAACAAAATTCCATCAACAAACAAGGCAGCAAGCATGTGGTGGTGACTGTGACCAAACCGGCTGGTAGTCTGTCTGTGCTAATATGAATCCTGCCTGAGAAAGCTAGAAATACGCCGACAACCAAAGCATCAAATCACATTTATTAGCGGTTATTTTCAAGGATCTTCTGATATGAAAAACATCACTGACTACTGTCAGGAAGAAAAACCTAAAATATTCAAGCTTTACCTGTTGGATACAGTGTTTACAAAGCCCCAAGAGAGGAAGCTACGATACAATCACATTATTTTTTTATATTCAATCAAACTGCATTGGTGTGGTTTTATGACTGAGAAATGTTTTATGCCACTGGGTTGAGTTCAGGGTCGAAAAACAGACTGTTTCCTCTCCTGAGCACATTAAAAGCTGAGGTGTGATGAATAATGAACCAAAAGCATAGTCACGGTGATGAGCTCATACCAGCGCAGACAGGTGTTGCTGACTAGTGACTTATGAAAATCATATTCTTTGAATACTTTGCATGATGTCATTTGCTCCAAACACTGGGTTGGAACAGTGAAGTTTACTCAGATGTGCAATTGGAAAGTGGAGAACAATTCACTGGGCATCTTGAAACTCTAACACAGTCTCCCAAAAGCACCTCATGAGAATCAGGAGGAATAACTGCATCATGTGTCTTGGAACCGGCTAAGGGATTTACTATAATGCAGACGCACATTTTCCTGAGTTGTAGGTCTTTCCCTGTTGGTTCGGTGCTCTGGGGACTCATTGTGTGCAGTAGGTTGAAGTAGGGTGGTGTTTCAATGGCAATTTCGTGCCAAGACCGGCAGTGAGTAGCACACACAGTGCGTGATGATGTGCGACAGAAATGATATTGAAGTATTTGAGTTTGTACGGTGACGGAATAGATGCTATATTGTTTAGCGTTATATTAAGAAAGACACAAATGGAGATGGATTATACAGCGATGGAAAAAAGAGAAAAAACAGGCGCTCACAATGTTTTGCTGACAAATTTTCCAGGAAAATTCTGTGAAGAACAGTCGTGTTATTCTGCCTCGTTCATCGTATTTTCTGTAACTAAGCAACTGATGAGAGCACACAATCTGTGGCACGCACGTGCCCAGTGAATGGCCATGAGATATCCATTTTCAGGTGTGTTGTATGGACGGAGATAAATGGTACTCAAACGCTCGTCTAGACAGTTTTTTTTTTCAAAAACCTTTTTTTTAATTTATTCTGTGTATGTGTGGACTAGGCCTCAGTAAAAAGTTGGGAACTGAAGCCGTGGTTGAGCAACAGTCTTTCAAGCACTGTTTCATGGCTGAATAGATTTTTGTTCCTTTGCTTTGAGAAATAATTTAGAAAAAATGTGTCCAGTGCCCGCAGCTTTGAATGTAGAAAAGCCGACACACAAGGAATCAACGTAAAAATATACTTTTTACACCAAAATTGGTGTGTATATGCATTTTTTTTAAATGGAGGGCCAACTCCTTTCCCATCGCCAGGAAATGAGTTTGCCTTCCTGCTTTCTTTTTTTCTTGTTCATCATCACGAACACGCCAGAAAAACAGGAAACAGTATTAAGCAACTGATTGTATACCTCCTGAGAGGACGTTAAAATGTGGCCTGAAAAGTCTTAATCAATAACATTCTTGTGCACATGCGCAGTACCGGTCAAGAAACTGACAAAGATCAGGTACTGACATGGAGACCACTGACAATGTAACTGTGGTTACACAAAAAATCTTTTTACTTTAGTCTCTTAACGATGTTCAAACACGGCTTGAAGAAACGGGACAATGGAGACGGACGGAAATGGATTAACAAGCTCCTGGCGTTCTTCAACGCGCATCATTGCATCGTGTAGGAAAAGGAAATAAATTAGCATGTCTCCCTGGATGCTGTGTTTCCATCACAGCTGATCGGAGCTGGAGCCGATACACACCCATGACTGCTACAGAGTCATTTGACGCGGGAGTGAATGCAGATTGTCTGTAATGTGAATGTGTACAAAAAACCATGTGAGTGGGTTTTTCCGTCAAGGATGAAAGGAGTAAAAGAGACATCGTCAAAACTATCACAGTGTATTTTGGCTGTTAGTAATTCAAATGCGTAAAAATACATCCAGGGCTGAGTGACAGTAGACTTGACTGCTTTCTGTGTCTAGATTTCCAAAAATAGCACCCTGAGTAGACATGAGTAACATGGCTGCATCAGAATGGGTTTTTTTTCTGACAGAAAACGTATAATGTACACGATGAGTGACACCTTTTCTCACTGCAGAGAATGAGAAACTAAAAAACGAAGACACGCACGCTACAGATAACAGGAAACCAACAGATGACAATGAAGGAGAAGTGAAGCAAACAGAGCAAGGGCATGCTAGCTCAACACGGGGGGTAAACACACGCACACAAAGGCAACCCCATCCCACCTCCACCCCCAAAAACCACATCCTCACGCCCACACACACACACGCACACACACACACACCTTACCTTCATGATATAAGACATCCTCTACAGGAGGCGGGATAGAGAAAGAGAGAAAAAGGGGAAATGTGCATGAAAAATATGATGCGCGAAGGATGTGATAGAGAGTTAATGGTGAACATCTTTACAACCCCTCTGTCATTCACCTATTCTTTGTCTATGCAGAATAGGATGGTTACTTCATGTAAGAAAAAGAAAGATATGAGGAGAAATGGGGAGATTGGCAGAAAGGTGGTTATGTATACAGAGGATTATACATGCAATCTCTGCTCGGCAGAGAAAAAGACCCGACACGCCTGCTTGGTTCTATTCTCAAAGAATGAGCGTGAGAGTTTGTGTGTGTGTGTTTAGGGTTTAAGAGTACAAAGAGGTGGAGTCATTTTTAGATTACAGCTTGTCAAAAAAGTGCATACACATATGTTTACTGGAGCTACATATTCAACACTAGAATCACTAGACTAGAGCCCTTTATAACTGAAACTTTAAGGTGTGAAGGCTTCCACCTCCCACGTGGACCACAGAGAGAACATAAGTAGCTCCGGTGCCAGTCATTCTTCTGTTACTGAGAATTACCTTACTCAGAACATATTTACACCGTGCCATGCTTTCAGACGCACTTTTACTGCATAGTTAATTATCTCCTAATAATATCCGTTGCCGCTTTTCACCCTCACCACGTACTTTATCTAGCTGGCCCACGCACTGTGCAAAGCACTTATCTCTATCTGCAAAAGGGTTTTCCTGTTGCCATCACAGCAAAGATCAAGGTTTCTAGAGCCTGTGACCACATAAAAGTTAGGCTGTTATAAACATCTCCAAGGAGTAGTTGATAAAAGTAAAAAAAAAAAGTTTTAAATATATTCAGATCAGATTGGATCACTACAGGCTGTACATATTTGGTTTTACCATCCGTTCTGAGGGATCCAATTACAAGTGGACAGCCTCAAGCCCGTCAATTCACTCCTGGCATTAAATGCGTCTCGACACAGTGACCTCTTGTGATCCGATCACACTTACCCGCTCTATATGCAAATCTACACCTACATTACTGGAACAAACCAATAGGGTTTTTTTTTAACACAAACAAAGAAGTATCTTCATGTATAACGTACAGTTTATTAACAGTTAGATCAAAATAGTTAAGAAAGTGTTGTAGAAAGTATTTCACAAAGTTTATAAACAACAGCAAGTCTCAAAATGTTTTTTTTTTTTTTTTTACTGTTTACTGTATTTGTAAAATTTGACATGCTTACCATCAATATTTTATATCTATTTAATAAATTTGGTGTAAATGCTGAAATAGTACGTTCAAACAGCTGTTCGGAGGAACGACGCACCTCAGACATTAAAACAGACAGGCTGGTACAGCAATGCCGTGACAGACTGACTTCCTTTTACCTTTAACTGCTGAATATGTGTCAATATTAGTTTAATTATTGTTCTAAGTGTGTTTGGTGGAAAGAGTGATGTCAAACTGAAAATTGTAGGTATGAATGAAACGGAGACGGAAGAGGCAGACAGAGGGGGGCTTGTACAGGAGGTGGGATTCTTGTGGTTTCTGACTAATAATGTATCGCATGACTGCTTGTGTAGGTTTGTTTGTGCTACTGAACACAAGGTCTGCAAACTCCTACCTCTTTGTATCCCAGTGCTGCAGAGGGCTTGAGGGGGGGCGCAGGGCGCAGGCAGCTGAGAGACCAGGGCTTGCTGATCTTCGGCGGTTCCAGAGGGCCGCGACTGACGGCGCTGAGGCTACCCAGATGGGAGAGGTGAGTGGGGGTTCCAACCATGCTCAGCGGCTTGCCTTCTACAGTCTACAAGGGTCGGTTGGGAGGAAAGAAGACGCAAGTGTTTCACACATACAAGGAAAGATGATCGCTTTTCACACTTTATCGAGTTGCAGGTTTCACTTTTGCTATTGTTTTCTCTTAATACTGTATATGTTGTGAATGTGTATGTTTCTCAACCTTTGAGATGGTTCCTGCAGGGCTGCCTCCTTTGGTAAAGGGCTGAAGGTGCTCCAGCCACTCCTGCAACTCTTGGGCATTACTGCAGAACACTGTAATACGGTCGATCATGCTTCCTGCAACACAAACACACACATACTTTCTTCAGTGAAAGTTCCATATGGCTGATAAGAGTCAACACATACCGCAACCACAAATACAAGAGCTAATTTAGGGGTTTGCAGGTGTCATTTAGAGATTAAATCTCTAAGATTAAATGAAAAATGTTTGTTGTTTTCATTTGTCCTGACTCACAAAGAAGCAAAGAGATATAACTATACAGTGTAAGGCGTGTGAAGCAACATGTTTGGTGACTCCTGGTTGGAGAGACTAAAATTTTAAAGGCCTCGTGTTTACTGGATCATCTGAATCATATGACACATCTAAATTTATCTGTGTAGCAAAATGGTTTTATTTGAAAAAGTAGGGCAAGTTTGACATCCTTTTATTGAGTGTGTACAGACACCAGCATGAATATTTTACAGGGGGAAAGGCTGAAGTAAAAAGACACAGCCCCATGGCTGTTCAATGAGCTCGAGCTTAGATTGTTTATTTGGGTTATGACTCAATATACTGCATTATTGCTGTGTAAACTAAAGAAGACAAGTCCTAATTTTGTCCAGAGCATCAGATGCAAACCTGTGATGTCAAAGGCGTAGTGGGCACTGTCGGCATCCTCTGCGTGTCTCATTACTGTGGTGCCTGTCAGCGACAGTCTTCCCTGAATGGGACAAAAAAAAGAGGAAATGAGACATAAATTAATTTAATTAGATTTATAAAGAAAACTGATACAAATAGAAAAATCACTTATAAAAAGGGAAGGTTCACGGTATGTTGTACCTCACCTGATAAATAAAGCCACTCATCCGGGGACTGGCAGAGAGCATGACTAACACGTTAGGGAAAAGCATTAGATAACGCTCCTCTTTTTCCTGCAAAACAGAAACATAAAACATTCGGTTGAAGTTCGACCTATTAGTTCATGCACACACTCATGTTAGTGTCGGAAATATAACTGAATGAAAGTACTGCAACAGGTTGACAGGTTAAACAAAGGTTTTCATAAATAGATATTGTTTCCATATTTGTCATTGAAAGAAAGGTGGCAAGAAGTTCAACGCGTTCTTCACGCTGACGGTCAAAAAATCTCATCTGAAGTCATCAACCAGATACTAGTTTGGCAAAGCGGTTGCTTGGTAAACGATCGGAAAAAAGTCAGATCGTTGAGTTCCAAAAGAGATCTTTGTAACTGATATGGTGGTTGGAAAGTGGTTGATAGTGTATCTTGGGCTTTCTTCCAACCACCAACTCAAAGGCGACCCCTACACAGAAACCACACAACACTGAGGAGGTGACTTTTCAAGGCGGGCATGGCCTACTTTAGGTTTCTGTTTTCACACTTGACGGGACACTGAATTAGCGAAAGGAGGACGGAATTTAGCACAAACCGTTTATGGATATTCATGAACACTTTAACACATTCAGGCTAAGATGCATGTTTCATACTTGTTTGGAATAATGTCACGCTTCTGGGTTAATCGGAATTTAAGTTACCATCGGTGCCCTTTAAATTGTATTAGTGAGACTTTGCATTTGTCACATAAATCTAGAGCACACCGTTCACACTTCCTCCCACCTGCTTACCTGCGTCAAACAATACATGCATCACAGCACAAAACATGAAGACATGCAGGCCGTGGAGAGTTTAGCTGACTGAGTCACTTGGACTTACGAGAGAAAGGAAAATAAACGTTATTGCGCATTTCTAACAGGTCAATGGAATGATAGGCGGCTAAATTTGAAGATTAAAGTTAAAAAACATGTCTAACTGCTAGTTTTCGTTATAGTAGAGCAGGAGAGATATCTAGTAGGTTTCATTTCCTCCACCAAGGAAACCAAGACAGCCAAAGCTCAACAATTAGATGGAAAAAAAACTAACAACTGATGTTAGCTCTGGTCATCCTGGTCACACGTCTCTCACCTCACTGGACCCATTTTTCACGTGGACCTGAGACATGTAGGCCACATGACCCAGGCTCTTCATGCTGTCTCCCTCCCAGGCCCGCACTGGTTCGGACAAGATCTGGAGCTCCAGGTTCTTGCGCTTCCGCAGATCCTGGCACTGTGTCTAAACACACACACACACACACACACACACACACACACACACACAAATACACATCAGTCAATGGGATTTTTTACATTTTTTAAAACTCGTCAAAAGAGTGAGATACACACAGCTTCATTGGGATAATGTTGAAATATCTTTGCTATTGATGACCCATTCCTAGATTTCAGTTTTTCCGGAAGAGTTTCGGTCCAAATTCCACAATATCAATATACAATTAGTGCTTTATTACTGGTGAAAGTTACAGTGATATTTTACTGAATCATTCTGTTGAACAAAGTGGTTTCTTGCCTTCAAGAAATTCTGAGAAATGAGAAGAACAATGGATAAAGCTTTGGAAAACACAACCATTTGCTTCACTATTCACTGTGTATTCAACGTTCTATTTTTACTTCTGTGTCAGAGGTATATGGAGTAACCTGCAACATAAAGTAGAACATTTTCAGGTGATTGGCAGGGGCTCTCCCTCTTCAAACAGGAAAAATGACAATGCAACATGTATCATGTTCCACTGCACGTTAAACTAAAATTTGACTATGTAGACGGAGCGCTGCAGATGAGATGCAACTGGCATTTCTTAAGTGCCTGCCCACCCAACCACACATTCAAAACATTAAAGAAAAATGAGACTTGCAAATTACACCAGTCTATAGTGTGTGATGGTTTTTTTCCCGCTTTCCTGTGCAGCCCTGTTGAAGAGACGTGTGAGTCACCTCATCTATTCTTACTAGGAAGTCGGTGCTATACCGGGGAAACTGTGTCTCAGAGTGGTGTTCGCTCAGGCACTGATGCGGTTGCTCGTTTCTAATCCAACTCTTTGGTTCACACCCACTGTAGGAACGACGCGATCACGAAGCCTGCAGCTGGGAAAATGCTCAGTCTTTCATTGATGTTTTCCCTTGGAACAGACGTGTGCTTGATTGTGAAGTACTACGTTTTGTTATGTTTTCGTGTGAAGCCCATGACAACAAAGGTGACATCATAACAAAACTCTGAAACAAGTAGTCAAAAAAAAACCCAAACTCATAATAACCATCATCATTAAAAGGTACATTTTATTCAACTTTACTTAATAGTTATGTCACTGTTAACAAACAATAAAAGCCACTTATTTGACAATTGTTTATCTTGGTTATAACAGTGAAATAACTACTGACTGTAGTTGAATTAACTTTAAATTTACCATTTATAAATGATGGTTATTATACAGCGTGATGAACCAAAACCTTTCTCCGGAGAACAGTACAACAGATGAACAGGGTAACAATGAAACTTCCCCAGTTGATTATTTACACTATGACAATTATTTTATTTATCACAAGTTTTCTGAAATTGTGTGTTTAAATAGGCAAATTAGGCGGTCTAATGAAATTTGCTCTGATTTCCATAAATGTCAGGAACAGAAATCTGAATTAAAATAAACACCTAAATGTGTCATTTGGACATTTTTCTTCTCTCCACTAGTCTGAAGGAAGATCTCAAAATCTGTTCTGTCTCACCTTAAGCCACATCTTAACCTTTGACACTAAACAGTATCTGCATTTTGGAGGTGTAAATAAATAAATCCAGTGGATTGATAATCCGATAATTAAATGTTGACACAAGATGCTTGCAGGTTGTTAAACTCAGCCTCGATCAGTACTGACAAAAAGAATCCCCAGTGGAGACGAACAAAGATGACAGATGGATTTAAAGACTCGTTTAAGCATGCAGCCTCCAACGGTGAGGTCGCTACTCCCACCCTATCCCTACCCCCTTGTTTCCGTACAGCTCACCCTCTCCCACCTTCTCAGTTGACACCCACCACCCCATTACAGACTTGCAGTATACACATACTTTGACAGACAGGAGCAGTGATTGACAAACAGATAGCTACACATACAGACAAAGATTGAGGCATAGAGATAGACAGGTGAACAGTAAGGCAGACGGAGCAAAAGAAATCAAGAATCAAAGTGGAGGACGATAAATAAAATAACCGGAGAGCTGGGGGAAACAATGGCTGCAATGAAATACAAACAAATGAAAATAAGGAAAAGACTGTAGAAATATAATTGAGAGAATAATAATAAAAATAAAATTAGCAACAGTAATGATAGAGTTCTGGTTAGTGTTAATTATCATTTTAAAGGTGTTCCTCCACATTTGGATTCAGTTGTCTGTGTCGAGAGAGAGTGATTAGTTCTTTTTCTGATCTCCGGTGGAGAGGGATTTTGTCAGTGGACTGTCAATCCAATAATTAAGAATTGACACAAGAGGTTAACAGGTCGTTACACTCGGCCTTGTCAGAGCTGATAGAAAGAAGAAGCCTAATCCCCGAAGAGAGATTAACAAAGGTGATGCAGTTCATGGCTAGCTGAAGCATGCGGAGCCCCCCGGATGTCCCAGACTTACCACCAGGCTTCTAAATGCTGCGGTTGCCTTCACAATGTCAGCATAGTCTGGATGGGCTTCCTGTGGTGAGAATACACAACACATCAGTACGACCATATAAGTCACATCGAGCCTGAGAGCGCTAAATGTCAACATGAGATAAGTGTCCATACAGGGCATGCTGTGATAAACAAAGGAAGTCAGAGAGTGGAAGAGAATCACGCCAGGTTCAGACAGGACACCAAAGCGCCGCACTCAGAAATTCTCGTGCGAGCCACAGCCCTTCTGTTCACACCAGAATTTCTCCGCGCCGGTCGGCAAGCGGCTCTGCTCCTCGGCTGTTCTGTAGTCACACTTGGAGCTGTTTTTTCACCATGGGTAAGTAAATAACCGCATAAAATTATAACGCCATGTTTTCCTGACAACTGTAAATGTATGTCCACTTCATAGTAATGAGTATTTTTCTGTCAATCGGGGTGATTAATTATTGAAAATAGTTTTATTTCAAAATGTGTTTTATTTTGAAAATCAACCAGATTCGGCGCTTCCTATGTGAACGTCCACGTCCTGTCTGACCCTGGCGTAAGACTCATTCCGTACATTTTCACACATTAATGTTCATTTATTTCAAATCAATCAAATTAATTTCCCTTTTTTATTGAAGACATATTTAATTACATATTATTATTATAATTTCACTATATACATTATATGTTTATTACCTCCACATGTCTCTCCAGCTCCTGCAGCAACGTGGGGTATTTGTCCAGCCTCATGAAGGGCTTACTGAGACTGGTGGTCAGGGTCAGGATCCCTGGAGCACTGGCTCCCTGGCTCTCCATGAACTTGTCAAGCTCCTCACTGTTAAACACACACAAATAATACACAGTTAAATGTACAGTATGTCATTTTTTGCTGCTCGGGGTCTCTCAGTTAAAAGAAAAACAAAAGACGGAAGAAGCCGGGGATCATGGGAGTTGTTGTCTTCACTGGGTCTAGTTGTTTTTAAACATTTTAATGAAAAAATATTCAACATTATATCTTTAATGGTCATTTTATTTTGTTAGCTTATTTCTATGGGGATAAACTACAGAGAACTGCACATTAATTGTAGAGATTAAGGTTCAAAGACACTTAAAAAATGCAGATTTCTAATGACATGAGAAATTACATTATATAAGTAAATTGAGTGTTTATTTCAAAGTAAAGTGGAATATTTTATCTAAATATGTCTGTGACTGCAGATTGTACACACAGTAGAACTGGGATTCAAATAATTTTCAAACAAATATATTTTTTTACTGCAACAGAGTAACTTATTAAACACTGTTATCTGTGTTGAAGGAATTTAGATACATTTAAAGCTAAACTGTATAGTATGTCCTAGTATGTGAGTATGGCAACATGTTTAGCACACACAGTGATTCATTTCTGTGGTATAGCATTAATATCATTTTTCTATATAATACATGGAAAGTGGGTCTCATATATAAACAATTTTTGCTGTAAGGACAACAAACAATGTGATATGAAACCATGCAGTATATCACACCTGTGCTATATGTGAGAAAGGACCGCAGGCGGCTGTAATGGTGTTAACCATTAATGTGAATGGCAGCACAAATTAGGTCAGCAAATTTTGCATATTTTTCTGCAACTGGACTGCGACACGCTCACTTCACTGCAGTCCTGAAAATGTGCTTTGAAAGTAACGCCATTCATGAGTTTCCATGACTAAAAAAAAACTAGTCCTGTAGCAGCACTACCAGGTAACAATAGGTAAATGTGAATTTCACAAAAAAAACTCCTGAAACTGAAGTGCAAATGTGCTTACTGTGAAAAATGAGTCTCGCTCGCCTGTCAACATAACCACAACTTGATATATCCTGTCAACAGTCAGCTTCCTGTGTGTGTAATTCAACTTCATCTGCAGCTCACAATGAAGAACCAGACAAGCTACTTCTACATTATTCAACAATGTATCATTTAAACTACAACAATGTGATTTTACCTCTTCACACTGACCGTGATATATACAGATTCATAACAGCAGGTCAATTCTCAAGGAGAATGATCTTTTTTTTTTTTTTTTTTTTTTTTATAAAAAATGGTAATAAGACTGTAGGAAACGTTGAGCACATGGGGACTCGGCAACAGCTCAGGCCCAGTTTAGCCTCCTGGTCATTTACAGATGGGGAGCGTGACACCTTGTGGTTCAAAACTGAACTACAGCTCATCAACAGAAAACAGCATGAAGTAGTTCCAGAAATCACAAAACAGTCACCATGTACACTTTCCTCAAACACAAGAAAAATATAACTGTGGAAAAGGATAAGTGAGAAAAGTCTGACAGTTATATTGATGCTTCCCCACCTCATTTGACCCCTCAGATATATAATAATAGATTTTAACTTCTCAGACTGTTTCGTTTGAAGGTGCAATATGTAATAATTAGCCACCTGTTGAATCCACTCCCAACAAATAGGTGCAGCATATCACCAGAGTACCTGCTAACTTCTGCTATCTCTATTCTGCTTGTACATCCATGACTGTAGCTACTGTTAGCTTGTTAGCTCAGTTAGCCGTTCAGCTACCCAGACCGCCAGGGGAGTGTAAGTGTTTACATTGCCAGCACATCAGCTTTGGACCGCTCGGGGAACAAGGTTTTTAGGCCCAGGGGTAGCTGGTTAGCATAAATGAACGAACACAGCTGTCATGGGACAGCAGGGCTATAAATTTGCACTATTTATCCAGACTCTTAGAATACCTTCAGGATTTGAAGGCTGTTTCGTGTGCAGGGGGGCTCACCTGTGGTCAGTGAGGATGCAAACAGCTGAAGGGTGGCTGGAACAGTAAGCCAAGTACAGCGTCTTGATCTGACACATCAGGTTTAAATAGCAGCCCGCCACTCGCTGCTGGGCCTCGGAGACTCTGACAGAGGAGAAGAGAGACAAGACAGAGGGTTGGGTAAAGAGGAGAGATATGGAAAGAGACAAAGACTGTCATGATGATATATTGAACCATTACCTAATAACTGAAAAGCAGTCCGACAGAGAATGCAGAATACATGACCGCTCTTGTTGTTTTGAAACCCTCAGAATACAAGTCTCTGACACCGTTTTCTCAGATAAACACCACAAAACCAGAACACATTTAGATTCTTTAGCTGAATTTGAGACACACTTGAGTCATTTTAAGGCCTCAAGCTGAAATTACATAGTTTAAAGAATGATTTGAACAATTTTAGGTCTATTTTTAGACTGTTCTCGCTTCACATTGCTACTGGCCATTTTCCGAAGCATACCGAACATTCTAGGATGTAAGAATGCGTTTTCCTTCCCCCAAGGCAGCCACTTGTTTCTAGCAGTTGTGGATTTGTTGTCAATTTTCCAAACACTGCATGAATGCACCAAAAGACATGCAGATTTTTCAAACCGACGTGTGCGAGGATAGTAATATTACTGGGCTGAGGGTAATCGTTTTGGGCTGCACGGTCACCATAATGGAACACCTATTTCAGCTTATTCAGTCTTTGGCAAGTTCATATTTATACAATGAAGAAACGAAGAGGAAGAGATGCCGAAGAGGAAGGAAGCGATTGCAAAAATATATAATCAAGTTAAGTATGCTTTGTGGAACACTTGCAATGCAATATATAGTATGTAGGAGGGTGTACACTGAGATTGTTATGATAGAAGGTTTAATGGAGATCCGTGTCCAGCATGACTTACTTGGTGCAGTCCTCCAGAGCCACACACAGTGCCTGCTGGAAGGTGAGGATCTCCTCCAGGTTCCCACACAAGGTGGTGCTGTCTGCACTGCTCACCCTGAGTATACATATATTTAGCATGAGTGGAGATGATAACTACTGTCCTACAACATGGATGATCAAAGAAGCATTATCATTGATTAGGATTTCAGTAAATGTAGGGCTATTGACTTATTTCTGAAAATGTTACTTTCCCAAGTTAAACAAAGAGATTTCACTGGGATCCCACAATGCCCTCTGCCTTCAATGATTTATTTTAATGGATCCGTCACATCTTCTTGTCATTGCTCTTACTTGTCGCTGGTTTGCAGGGGTCGAAGATAACAACTCAGCACTGTTTGTAATTCTTTGACAAACTCCCGCTCATGTTCCAAGATGTCCTGTACCACCTGCAACAGCAGCACACACAGCAGAATACTAAATGTTGTCAGACTGCAGGGAAGCACAGTATTTCCTAAAGGCAAAACATTCCAGTAAAAACGGTTAGTAACAGGAAGGTCTGGATCATTTTTGCCTTCATCAGTACTTTGGATTAACAAAGTAATGTTGTGCTGATAGAGTAATTTAAAGTGGAGAAATAACTTGTATTTGTTAAAGTTAAAAACAAGAAAACTCCAATAAACAATATGAAAAAAAACTAATACAGCCAAGTCTGACAAATTCAGTTTTAGTGTATGAATTCCTGCTATAAGTCGTATTAAGCTCTCGATATTACACACATTTAGGAGAAGTGACCTCAGTCATTTTCACTTACCACACTGTAGTAGTTCTTGGTCAGCTGAGTTCCTTTAGGAGACACTGGTTTTTCTGTAGAGGAAATAAGTATCAAGGTTTGGAGAGCTCTGCAGTAACTAGTTCATGATAGTCATCAAAAATATTTTTAAAACAATCAGACTACAATAATCATTTTCGAAACTAGTTCAGGGTTTTTAACATCCAACCAAATAATGTCTATTTTTGTCTTGAAGGGAAAATCCAGGTCAACTCTTCAGTGACCTACACCAGTTACATCTTTTTTTTCTAGACGTCAGCATTCATATCTAATATTCTCTTCTGCAAATGGTATTATATAGTGTTAATTAGTATTTATATCAAGTGATGGAACACGAATGATGTCAAAAATGTCCTGCCATCCCTCCCTGACCAAGCTAAACTAAGTCACTGTCTGTTTTGCAACATGACTGACTTTGAAAATATGGCTTTAAATGCAAATTACAATTTTCTATAACATTTAAATGGTTTTACAAACTCTTTCTGAAACCTTTATATTCAGGAGTGGTGGCACAACTCACCACAGGCTTTGATCTCCCGGACATAGTTACTGGGGAACCAGCCCGTCTTGCCGTTGAGCGATCCCTCCCACCAACCTCCCTCCTCCTGCCGCGTCACGAGGATCATGTCGCCTTTATTGAATGACAGTTCGTCCTCATTGTTCTGCTTGAAGTTGAAGCGGGCCTTCACCATCTGCTGCCCACCTCCACCGTTCTCAGACATCTCCTGTGAGAGAGGTTTTCAAGAGATGGTCAGCAACACAAACAGGAATCAACTAAGAAAGATCTGTATGCCTGTAGAGCTGCAATGATTACTCAGCTAACTGACTAGTGGATCAAAAGGAAAATTGCAGACTATGATGATAGCTGATCAATCATTTCAGTCATTTTTCAAGAAATTTAAATTCCAGTTTCTTATAAGTAAGGATTTGCTGCTTTTCCTTGTCATTTATGAAAGAAAATTAAGAGTCTTTGGGTTTTGGACTGTGCAAAGATGCAATCTGAAGACTTCACTTTGAGCTCTGAGAAATTGGGATGAGCATTTTGCAAATTTTATAAACTAAACAATTAATCAATTGATCGTAGAATGCATATATGAAATGCATTGAAAAAAATAATCACCCAATCTTAGACCTGCACATTTTGCTTTTAATCTAGTTATGACTTTGCATGAAGCTTCTCTTGACATAATTATGTCTTCAATGTGCAAGGAATGCAATGTGCAGTCATCTGGGATAAACAACTACTAAACGATATGATGAATTAAATCATTTAATGCGAGCGAAATGTGAAAAATCAAACTGGGGTGAAGCATGTCAAGTGAGACAACGACAGAAAATGTAGAGATATATATAGAAAAGACCATACCACGGATTTGGATTGCCTGCGCAGGGAGCCTTTGGATTTGGCGGAGGAGAGCGTGTGTGAAGACGTCGACTGACTAGGAGACGGAGCACCGGACTGCGAACATGACCTCTCAGCAGAACAGTCTTTGGAAGCACAAAGAAGAAATAAGGAGATTCTGTTATTTTGGTTACATCGATGTTTTAACCTCATGACTCCTTGATTTTGCTCTCATCAGGTGAATAGAACAAAACACACATCATCGGCACATCATCACAGTTGTCACAGGTGCACGTAGTTTGGGGGCTGACAACTTGATGATAATTCATGTAAGTATGGTCTATTGCTCTGCACAGCCCCAGGACAGGAAATACGCACACGCACGGGCTACACATTTACAATGCCTGATAGAATGATTTGATTTAATCAAAACTGGCACACGCCTCCAAAATGAGATCAAGCTGCTGCAAAAAGGCAAAAAACACACAGCCTTTAGATTTTAATATAAATCTGTACCAGTGATCACTCGTACAGCCTGTGTTGTTTCAGCACATACGTTCATTCTGTCTAATCGGCACGCATTTAACAAAAGCTCCTCCAGCCCCGTCTCTTATCTGAAATGCAGAAAATCAAATTTATGTTCCCGTCAGCCAACCCCTCTACAGTGCCATCACTGAGCCACTGCAGCAGACCAGCGGTGATTTAGGGTCAGTAGCTGCCAGCTGTCCTGCAGAGCGAGTGCAGCCCTTGAGATGCACTGACAGAGGTATCAATTGTGTTGCCACAACGCACTTTAAAAGTGACACATGGCAGCCCTGCAACCTCCTTATGGACTAACAAGCAACAGCACGCTATCTGAAGACTCCATGTTAGATGCCAACTGGATGCTGGCCAGGTCCACTGTATAATCCGTGTGCAAATTAAAGAAGAATCAAAAATAATAAGGGTGAACCATTAGAGTTAAACTCTGAAGCTATAAAAATCGACAAATGCTTGGATGTACTGTCGCTTACAGGCAACAAAATGTGCTATGGCAACACTTCATGTTTAACCTTGTTTTATCCGTAGATCATCTGGAATGTGTGATAAGATGGAAAATGGTTGCAGATTCCCCACTGTTTTCCATATGCTGAGACGCCAGGGTGCATCACACTGAGGCCTAACCGGTGGGAAGGTCCACATGTACTGCAGGTGGGGCTCATGGATCCCACATGCCACTCCCCACACACAGGGCGAAGCCTAACAAGGCCGTCTGTCAGCTAAGCCCTGTGGTTACCACTGTTATGTTTGCATGCAGGCAACGTCCAAAAGCAGTTACCCTACACAAACAAAATTGCTGTGCAAAGACACGCAGAAGGCCAAAGCAAAGCTGAGCTTGGAAGAGCATCACGATTAGACAACAGAGACGCCTCTTATGTTTGATCATATCAACTAACTTGTGACAAATCCACTTCAAATCAAGTTCACTTTTGAAGATTGGGAGAACAGCTGCTGGGCACAGCCAGCCTATCAAAGATTTGCATATCAAGCAGAGCCCAGCGCTGACAGAGGCTTCTGGTCCACATCTCACACTGGGGCACACATCCTCCTTTTCATTTAAGTGCACCCAAGAGATTGATCGTGCATTAACAAAGGCAAAGCAAGTGTAACCTAAAACCAAAGGAGGGTAATGTCATATGGTGTTATAACAAATAGCCATTAATTGATGGGTCAGAGGACAGACATTACTTGACTGATGTTAAATCAATCACTTATCATGTCAGTTATACAACAAAAATACCAAACACCTTGTCAATTAAAGTGAAAACAGACATCTTCCTAGCCCAAATGTTTCTAAGTTGTAATACTGTAGCTGCTGCCGTCACAAAGGCAACTGGATCACTCTCATTTTTCCTCAGTGTAACAAATACCAACAACACAGGACAAAACACGAGTTCATTCATTGATTTAGTATTATGGAGACATGAAAGCACGCAGAAATGGTGCCAACTGACTGGATCACCAGTCAATCTTCATTTTCCCATGAGTTTTGGTGCCTGGTGTCAGACAAATTAGCACAGTGAGAGTGGGGTTTATTGGGAACCAATGTTAACTCTGAAAGCATCATTATTCTATTACCATTACATTGTTACTCAACCTTTACTTTATACTTTATAATGACGCGTTAAAGCGAAGAGATTGTCTATTCCCAGTTTGAACATCTAGGTTTTGTCCTTTTAGTCCCACAAAACAAGCACTGTGAAGATGTCACCTCTGGCAAACTGTGGAGGCAATTTTTCACAATTTTCTGACATTTAAAAGACTAATCAATTAATCAAAAGCATAATCAACGGAAATCAGCCGCAGCACTACTAATACCTTCTATCATCGCTGTCATTCTGGCACAATCTAATGCACATATCCCGCTACACTGTTTATACACAGGAATGTCACGAACACATGTTTTCAAATAGCCTGAAACGTTATGCAATTACTATAAAGCATGCAGAGGGCAGATAGGTCTAAAAACGCTGACTAGATATTTCCACCCGCTGCGGGCTAGAAACTGGAAGGAGACTGGTATTACCTCTTCAGTACCCCCAAAAGAGGACTCTTGAGTGAAGCGATTAGCACTAAACTGCTGTGGGGCTGCTGCACTGCGAACCGTTTTATGCTGCGTCCTTATTGTAGAAATGAACTTGAGGGGGAGGAGGGGATGTATGAGTGTGTCTAAAAGCGATGCACTCATATTCAGTCACATTGTGCGTTCCGCTTCACTCTGAGCCGAACTGAAACGTTAATAAAACCCACATGAAATGAGCAAAAGAGGATATTATTCAGGGTGTATCAAGCTATGGATGCACATGAGTAAACATGGCACCCAGCATGACACAACACACACACTGCCATGCCAGCTGCCCATTGGTAACGCACCACAAAGTCTGTAAAAAATTACAAAGTCCACCATCATAGCACATACAAGAGGCCACTGCTAATATAAAGCTACAACAAAACTGAGATTACGTCTCACTAGAGTTGCAACAGCTAGTAAATTAATCGCTAACTATTTTGATAATTTATTGATCAAAAAAGAAAAGTCCATCTTGTTAAATGTGAATATTTTCTGGTTTATTACTCCTGTATGATATTAAACTGAATATCTTTAGGCTGCGGACAAAACAAGACATGTGAAGATGTCTTCTTGGATTTTGAGAAGCACAGATCGCCACTTTTTGGACCAAGCGACAGATCGATTAGTCAGGAAAATCGTCAGTTGCAGCCCCACTACTCACTGCTTTTTGACCCTTAACTGTCAGAGAGGACAAAATATGATCAAACAGTCCTCAACATGGAGGACCAGAGGTACAGAAAGATGCAAAACTCTTACCTTGTGTGGCAAAGTTGACTGCCAGCAAAGTGGTCAGTACTTTGCCAAAATTCTCGCCAGTGTATAACCACTCTGGTTCAAAGCCCTGGATGGAAAGGGGAACAGAGAAGATGCTATTAGACCATCTGTTCATACAACCTGGAATCGGTCAGAAGTTGAAGAAGAGAAAGTCAAAATTGAAACTTTTTCTACCGATTGCTCAGACACAAGCAGGAATACTTGCTAAGCACAGAGTTAATTTTAGGTCGCAGCAGAAACAATACAAAGACACACACACACACACACACACACAATGAAACACACACAGGGATTTGAATAAGCCTATAACAAGACAGCGATAAAAACTGACATGTTGAGCCTGACCCATATTTTGTGACCGAGTGGTTTGTAATAAAACAGACAGTGCCAGACTCATTTGCGATTGGCTGTGCACACATCGATGCTCTCTCTCTGTCACACACACACACACTGCTTGCTCGCTCCTTCTCAGACAGCTATCTGCTTTCCCCCAGCAGATAAGGTTTCACATTTTAAATAAAACATCTTAAATATAGAGTTTGAGTAGTACAGCCCTTGACCACGAGTTGTGTACAACATCATTCAGATTGAAAGCAAGTGTGATGATAGGTATGAGATCAGCCTCAGGGTCTACATCACTACCAAGATTAGCTCGAACACACATTATTGTTTATGCGTAATGATTTTGTACCGTGGATTAGTAAAGTAGGAAATACTGGAAAAATCCATTTGCATTGATGAAACAACAGTAAATAGGTCTTACATCACAGTATCGACCTTGATCAGTGATAACATTGCCAGTATTGAGATCTAGACCGCGGTCAGGGCCCGTATTTTCAATGAGTCATGTTTTGAAATCATGTTGCTCTGCAGGACTGTAGTAGTGCATTAAATCTGACCGTATAAATAATCTTACAGGAAAAAAAATCACAGGGTTTGAGCTGTAATTGGTGCTTCCTCTTTCTGCATCTCAGGGCAGAAGTGAAAGCAGCATGACTGCTCTCTTTGTGCAGTCACAGGACAAAATGGGCACTATACGCAATGAAGAAAAAAAAGAGAGAGAGACAAAAAGTTCTCTAACCATGATCACATCACTTACCAAAGGATGGGTAGGGCTCGCTGTAGCGCCACAGACATCCCCTGACTGTTACATTTGACAGTGGCTCTCCAAAAAACTTCTGCCCATGAGCTACTGGCTGGCCGCAAAAGGTGTAATTATGGGCTGAGGCAGGCTTGGTGGATAAAAGCAAAGGGGACCTCCCAGACATAACAAGCCAGCTGGGCAGGACTACTGAACCACTTGACTTTGCAGCGAGCCGAGCTTGCTGACTCAATTAGCTGTTTAAAGAAACCAAGTGATGTGATTCAAGACCAGAAAGGATTATTTATAAAGCCCGGAGGAAGAAATTACTGTCCAGCGCGGCGGTCACAAACAGGCTGGTACAGAGACAGAGAAAACTCCCAACATCTGCCAATGATTTGTCCCTGTCCAATGTTAGAAATGTCTTTTTAAGTTGCTGACTGCGGTCGTGCAGCGTATGCTGAGGAGAGTTTCCAACCTGCAGCGACACACTGAAAGTAGCAGCATAAAAGAGAAAGGGACAATTAAGAGGAAGTAAACACTGATGAAAACTAACTTGTGGCTGTTTGAAAACTGAGGCACTAGTCATAAAGGTCCTCTTCCTGTCTGGCCAGTGGGGGTGACTGACAGCATGGACGTGTGAGGAAAACATAAGCAGGGTAAGTACATAAAATATGGAGCAAGAGTGAGTTTTAAAAAAGGTCCTAATTGGAAAGAAAAGTGGATTTTTGAGTCTTATTCTCAACTCGTCCAATACTGACGCATAGGGACGCAATCCCAAAAGCGTCTATAACAAATCTGAAAAATCTGCTTTAAGACCTTTAAGTCTCTTCCATGAACTGCAGTGGGCTGAGAGAGGAGATAATGACAGAGAGAGGTCAGGCCACGTCCAAACAACGCACGTCTGTGCATGAAACTTGACATGAACAGAGCGACTTACCTCTACTTTCAGAGACGAGCATCCTCTTAAAAACTCCTTGATGTTGGAAATGCAGTCGGCTTCAGTTCTCGGGTCCTGGCAGTACTGAACACACACACACACACACAAACACAGAGAGGAAATAAATATATAAACACAGAGCTCTCGGGTTAGTCTGACAGATAGACATCTGACACAGCCACTGAAACTAGCGCCGACGCTGCCGTCATCTCAGTCCCGCAGAAAAGCGCGTAAAGTAGCATAAACATTGTTGTAGCGATCCGAAATGTGGTTACCTACAGTTCATAATATAACTGTGGATTCTTCCTGCGTCTCCTTCATGCATACATAACCACTAACACCACACAGACACACACACGCACGTCAAAGCAGCCGGATTCAAGCACAACATCCGCTCACTTCGCGACCTTTCAGAATAAAACTCAAAACCAAAGGCTGTGTCGCAGCGGTGGGAGATGAATAGGAAGGACAAGTGTGTTTGTTTGTTTTGCTTCTACCATTACAATTTAGATTTTTGCTTTGCAATTGTCTTCTGTACAAAGTGATGTTGAATACCCTGTTATTCTGTGAACAGTTAATGGAATGGTTAAGTAACGAAGATAGTAACTTCCGATTAAAATTTCTTTACCAAAACCACATTGTGGACCTTTAATGAAGACCAAAGGTGCCAAAGATAAGACAAATTATATCATCAATGTAATGCCTTATGTAACTTTATTTTCCTAATCTATTTTTTTTAAACATATTTTTATTTTCCTCTGCTTTTTTCCCCTAATCTCTTTCACTTTTCTTATTTCATACCATAATTCTATTTTCGTCTGTTCACACTAATAACAAAAGGAACCACAGTGACCACAGGAAAAAAGGAAAAGAAACTAGTTTGGACAGTCCAGCACATCACCGGGTGCGAGCTGCCCAGCCTGCAGGAACTTCATGACCAGCGGTGCCTCAGAAAGTCCCTGAGGGTCATAAAGTCCCCTACTCACCCTCATCTCCTGCTGTCCTCAAGGAGGAGATACAGGAAACTAAGATCACACACCGGTAGACTGTGTCAGGCCATAAGACTCCTCAACAAATAAGTCAATATAACTATCAGTGCAATATCTGACACGTGAATGTGCACCATGCACCTTACTGCCACCATGGCTGCTGCACCTTCAATCAATCAATCAGTACACTTGATCACATTTATTGCTGTTTTACACTTATTATCTTTGCACAAGCTTTACATTCTGTAATTATCTGAGTGTCTCATGTACAAAGATGTACAGATAGTATACACACACTGTTTTTCTTTCTTTCTATCTTATTATTATTATTATTATTATTATTATTATTATTATTATTATTATTATTATTAGTGTGAGTGAGTGTACCGGAGTGACAATACACATCTTGAATCTCGAGGCAGTGATAAAAAAAGAGAAGTTGCCACTTCCGGTTTTATTTTGTTGAGCTGCTTCCAGTTGCACGCTCACCCTCTGTTTTTTCTCTCTGAAGGGGGAGGTCGCACCGGGAAGAGCCGAGCCGCACAGGAGGAAGTGACGAACCGTCTTCGCAACTGTTGTTTATCACTTATCAACTTTTGTCATCTCAATAACTACAGCAAACATGTCACAAGCGTCCACCGACCACGTCCGAAAAAAAGTTGTCGAAAAGCCGCCGTGTCCCGCGGTGTCACCTCGCTTCATGTCCCACCATCCAAAATGGTGTACGCTCTTAATGTTCCGTGCCACACTTCCCCTGCCCGATTTTCTGTCCTGTTTTGGTGGGTTGTTCACACCAACTCAACTCATATCAAGAATGCGGAACATTTCCTCGCTTCACAGGAAACCCGCATCTTGATATCTCACGTCTGAATAAACGAGCCCAAAATGCAGCTGTAACTCGATGCGATGCGATACGTACGATGCTAAAAACAGGAGGTTATTAAAACTTCATGGCTCCGGGAGTGCTGGGAGCTACAGAAACGAAAGGCCTGCCGCTGGGGAGAACTTCTCGCCTGTGTCAGTTTAATGAAAACCCCTCCCTTCCCTTTTTCAACCAGTCGATCATTCGGCGTCTGTTGACTTAACTTAAATCAACAACTCACCTTGGGAGTGAAGCCAGGTACGAGCCGCTCCGTGAGCTTGCACAAGACGACCCCATCCTTCAGCGATGTTTTCAGGAACTCCTCCGGGTCCGCTATATTCTTCTTAGGCGAGCTGAGCACTCCCAGTGATATCAACCACGTTACCGTCTGCTCCTCTGGATTCATAGCTCCAGAAAAATGACCATTGCCTAAGCAAGCATTGCTTTAAAAAAAAAAAACTGGCGGCCTGTTCCGTATCAATATGCAACTCACATCCGCACTTCTGCTAGAAGTTAAAAAAAGAGGCGGTGGGGGGAAGGACGACGCTGTTTCTATACGCAAAACTGATGATCACCCCTACTGGCAAATAGGCACCTCAACAATACACAGGAGTTTTTTTTTTTTTTCCTTTGCAAAGTAGCAACATGCTGCTGGCAGAAGGCATTTTCTCTTATTGTAGTACAGGTTACAACGCAGTAAGGATCAGGAAGCTCCAACAGGAAACCGATATCTGATGTGCATCAGCATATTTCGCAAGAGAAACATGCATGACTCACTTTATGGTATGTGATCAGTATAGGCCTGACATGTGGTGTGCTTGGATTCACCAGCAATGTTTTGTGAATGAGCCAGTTGAAACACAGCATTAAAAACTGTATGATTATTGCTGCCAACTCAGATGATTTATGTTGCCCGAGTTGGGTTATCTGCAGAAGGATATCATGATTCCCTCAATAGATCTAAAAGTTAAGAAAGGTAAAAGTAAATCATGGGTATGTGCTTATTTATCACCGCTATAAAAGTTCCTAAATTCATTTAAACAAATTATGACCAGGTATCACAAACACCTCAGCCCCATTTTAAATGTCAGAAGTATCGTGCAAGAAGCATTCTTATTTATTTTTTTATGACAAGAAAATTGAGCCAACGACAAAAATCTTTTCAAAGTCTTTATTGCAAACACCACAAAATGTTAATTTGAGTAAATCCTCAGCTCGTGTTCTTTCCACTTTCAACACCGATTCCCGCTTGAAGAAACGAATCAACCTGCACTCTCGACAGAAGCCTGCGCCAGCATCTGAAAGACGACACGCGAAAAAACAACTTGTTACACATCAACTACAGCAATATACATCCATCACATCACAACATTGGTCATTTTGCATTTCCAAAGTAGGTTTCTAAACTTTTTTTAAATGCAGAAAATGCGTATTTTCATTTTGCAAAGACCCTAAAACTTATAACTTTTAATTTTTAAACCATGGCACTTTTTCATCCCACCAACATTTTTTCCATGTACTTTGATATGAAAGTTGATAAATTCAAATTAAAGCATTGGTTCAACCAAGAAACCCTTCAGATTTCATTCTGTTAAAGATCATTGTAACTGATAATTAAAGTGATTGTAATATAGTACTGTGAAAATCTCAAACCACTGGAACAGAGTTAAGTGTACAATTAGTCTGGTTGACATACCCGCACTGGTGCACTGTGGTTTCACTGGTCCAATAACTTGAGGACACAGTTCAGGTTAGTTGCAAGGGCAGTTGCCTTAGAGGGTTGTTCATCCTGCAATGAGAACAGAATATTAACATCATGCCCTTCTCTTATTCATGTATTCACGAAACATCTGAAAATCATTTTGTAGTCCTCGGTCCGACTGAGAATTCGCTTCAGTGATTGGGTCCAGTTTGGCAGTTAGGACGATGGTGTTCTTCCAGAGGTCTCCATTGTTGGAAGTGGCATGCTTGTGGAAAATATTTTGATACTGAGAAATGGCTCTTATTTAAAAATGGCTTTTAATTTTGTTAACAAGAAGTGTCTTAAAAATACCTAGATATCTTTACCCATGAATTTGAAAAAATGCACTGTTGCCAATCATTTTACTGAGATTGGACGATTCGTTAGGCAAAAAGGTTCGTTTTGAGGGCTCAGTTGGTAAAATGGCTGTTAAACCTTCATTGCTGAAAAGGGACGAAACTTCTTGAGATGTTGCTGCACTTTGGACAATTTTAGCTCATGAAAACGGACAACAATGAAAAGGGGATATTCAGTTGACCTCCTTTTTTTCCTCTGAGGCAAAAGTTGTCTTGAATGTCACCCCCCCTTCGAGGGGAGATTGCAATACAGGACAATGAGAAACTCATTTACAGATGAGAAACAAAGAGGTTTGCTTTGCTTACCAGCTGTTGACTACCAGTCGAGTTGCATTTGGTTGTTGTTGCCTTTGGTTTTGCCGTTGCATGCCATCAAATGGCTCTAGGGTGATGGATCCATTTCCAAGGAAACTACATTGGAACATTTTGACAGTGACATTTGCCTAACGCTTGAAAACAGTAGTGTCCAGTTGACGACACATTTGTGTTAAGAATGAACTCAAGTCACTCGATTATTTATATAGCATGAGCAGACCTAAGCTTCACAGAAAACTTTGTTACTCAACATTCATGGTAGCGTCTCTTGTCCTGTTTGGAAAATCGATGAGCAGTGGTCAAGGTACAACTAAAAGCTTTATTAGAGTAGGAAAGCCAGACTTATAGGGCATTGCAGATTCCAACAGCACTGAATGTACAAAAACTAACACTCACTTGGTAACTGTACTGTTACATGAGCAAGAGAAAGACTAAAAAAAACAAAAACCTTTACACATAAAAAAAACTGGGAAAGTCAAGATACAGTTCAAAGCTAAGGTTTATATTCCAGACTTAGACATGGCTAGTTTGTGATGTCAAATTTATTTCAAAACACTTGTTAACTGTGCACGGCGACTGACGTTTGCTTTAATGTGCTTTCCAAGTCCAGTTCAGTATCTGCTGCGAGCCATTCCTCTATCGGGCCGATTGCCACCACGGCCACCACGTGGCCCTCCGCGACTTGAGCTGCTGTATGAATCACGAGGAGGGTAGCCTCTCTCAACAGGGGGAGCTGGGCCCCTTTCCTGCCTGCCCATTCGCTCACCACGGCTAGGTGGATATTGGTCACTCCGACTGCTGGGGTAACTGTCACGACTGCCATAGCCATCCCGGGAACTGCTGCCATAGTCATCGTAACGACTGCTTCCACTGCTTCCACCATAGGATGGTGGAGGGCCCCGTGAAGGTGGGGCGCTGCGAGAGTTACCTGCAGGGTCAATGGGTCAGGTAATTGGCAAGGTTCAATTGATACATTTTCCTGCACTATCAAGTGCTCATTTTTTGCCAATAGAATTCATTATCTGACAAATAACTATTAATGGATGACATGTTTAAATGTCCCATTATGGAATCGATCTTAAATTTAGCATGGATATTTAGTTGGTATGGGCAGTAACATATCCAAGAACTGGGAAAAGATGGGCAGTGTTACCCATGTCAGCATGCCATTGATCTGAGTAGCCATTTTTCCTCTTAGAGCTCCAAGTGTTAGAACTGCAGGTAAGGACGAGGTTTTCAGAGTTGTCTTGATGGATTTTTGAACATTACTCCTTGAGGGAGTGCTTTGCTAGGCAACACATACTCAGTGGTCAACGGATGTTTCCAAGGACTTTTGGGGGTTCCTTATGATTGCCAACTCTCTGGGGTTCATTATATGTTCTGCATGATATTGCCACATACATTGATTCTTTTGCTGAAAGCAACGGTAATATGGACTGTGATGTGGTCACAATTTAATTTCGTGTTTCAGCTGAGAAGCCAAATCGGTATATATTATTGACAGCATTGAAAGTATGCAACATGGATTGCAGGACAGTGTTGCGGCAAATGCGGTTTCCTCTGGGGAGGGAAAACTGCAGCATCTTGTGACCGGAGATGGCGGTAGTCAATGCTGTGATCTGGTTGGTTATTTGTGCAGCTCTTCTTTGTGCCATGGGAGTCAGATCTTGTACTAATGGGAGTCATATCTTACCGTAACCATCATATGAATCTCTGTAGGAGCCACCACTTGGACGATCCATATAGCTTCTGGGTTCCCGGCCTCCACCATAACTATCGCGGTCACTAAATAATATTAACAATCATTAGTTGAGGACCATGTGAAATCCAGTCTCAGTTTTTATCCTTTTGGATCAACCCTTACTCACCTGTATCCCCTTGACATTGAGCCATAGTCATCTCGGGAACTAGAGTTGCTGTATTCTCTGTATGAATAATCTCTGGGAGGAGGTCCATAGTCCCGCGAATCTCTGGAATTATAATCCCGACTGGAGTAGCTGTGAAAGACAGCACAATTAACTAGAGACCTGGAACAATGATGTATGAATTATTTATTTAACAACTGACAAAAATGGTTATTTATCTTTTATTTCACTGAAGTTAACTTAAAAATTGTTGTTGAAGTTAAAGCTGAGAGTCAGCTGCCCATGTGTTGTCAAAGTAAGACAAGATATCAAATTGATATTTTGAGCAGTAGAAACAGGATTAAAATAATTCTGTTCTTTTGTTTTATTTATATTAAGTTAACACTGTAAAGATGTCAGTTGTTGAAATACTTTTAAACTCACCAAACTCTGCAAAAACTGGGCTTTGTCCAAACAGTTTGACATGTAATGTATTATGTAACTAAATATAAAATGACCTACCTGTCTTTAGAGTTGTAATGGTCATCTCTTGGTGATGGATAATCATCCCTCCTGGATATCATTGAGTCTCTGCGAGGAGGGGGTGGTCCATAGGGATCCCTGTCCCTTGACATGGGGGCTGAAACACAAAAAAATTACGACAAACTGGTCATTAGTCACCAAATAACCCTGAGACACACACACAGCCAGCCACACAGATGATAAGTGAAGTCTACACTCCCAAGTTAAAGAAAAAAGTTTGTGGGTATCCGGGCAGTATGTTTTTTAAAAAACACTTACACATCTCCGGGTGCATTTAAATTGAAAACACATGCAACATAATTCCCTAACACTTACGTCTGCTCATGGGACCAGATGGGGCAGACCTCTTGGGTGGGGGACCTCCGTTACGAACTGGGGGTCCTCTCTTCAATGGAGGAGGACCTCTGGATGACATCCCTTTAAAGTAGGGTTCTCCATTCCCTGAATCATAGTAGTCTTTAAACAGATAAGAAATCCAAATATTAACTCACTGAGCTCAAAAGACACATCATAAAAAGCACTCAAAGTAAATATTTTACAATTACATGCATTCTACTATTTTACAAAGTCAAATGACCAAATTATTTAATAAATTTACCTCTGGATGGTGGACCCCTCATACCACCAGGACCTCCCCTAGAACCACGGGGGCCTCTGGGTGGACCACGACTGCGGGAATGCATGGGTGGAGGTCCTCGTCTGCCGCCGCTCTCAAACTGAGGCTTTGTAGCTTGCTCCACCTTGATGGGCTTGCCATCAAGAGACTGTGGTAGAGGAGTTACGATTAAAATCCTGACTTCCATCAGATTTGCAGAAGATTTTTTTGGCTGACTAAAGGTAGTCTTTACCTTTCCATTCATCTCCCGTGCTGCATCCTTTGCATCGGCTGGACTTTCAAATGTAACAAAAGCGAAGCCTCTTGATTTGTTTGTCTCACGGTCCTTCATCAAGAGAACTGAAATGAGGGATCAGAGTGAGGAGAGAGCTGTGTTATGTGATTGATTACTCAAACTGATTACTTGGGTCCCCTTCAACAGTTTTCGTAAGTCCTGCTGCAAAATGAAGTTGCTTCCAACAGTAACAAGCTCCTTTGCAATGAGGGTAGCTCAAAGACCGTAATAACAATGGGGCGAATGAGCTGGTAAATATGCACCAGTTCGTTTAAAATTACAAAACATGCTTTATACATTTCATATTAAAAATAAATACAAATTTATAACAACCAGAAATTATCCTTAATGCAATTCAAAGGTCAATAACACACTGAAAAAGCAGATATTTGATGCCTTAACAACTACAGTAACCCAAGTTGTCTGACTGACATCTGGAATGCGTTCAGGTAACAGCTGGCTTTAGTTTTAACATTAGCTGATGGGTGATTATAAACAAATAACGGACGTAGTATTGCTTTTTTTAACGTTATCTTATACATTTTATCCAACGGCACGAATAGGAAAATAAAACGACCAACAGTGACCCAATTCGCACCTTCGACAATCCTCCCATATTTGCTGAAGTACTGCTCCAGGGCCTTCTCGGTGGTCTCGGTGTTCAGTCCACCGATGAAGAGCTTCCCCGGTCGGTCTGCCTCTGCCATGTTACCAAAGCCTGCAACAACATAACAGTCGTATATAATTATCGGGACTGTGCGCATTTGCGGAAACAAGGTGAGACGCTGTATTTTGCCCTCAGTGTCCAGCCATTTCTGTGATGATTACCTTGCTGCTGGAGAAAGTCTTGGGGCTGTTGAATGCGCAAAATGGCGATAAACGTGCCAGCGCTTTGCTGCTAGTTACTTGGCTAACGCTAGCTAGGAACGATTCACGCGACTAGCGGGAGGGGGAGCTCACAAATGCCCAACTTTTAAAAAACATTCAAAAAACCCACTACAGCTGTTATATTAAGTATGCAGGCACGCAGCTGACTATTACCATACGGCACTTTGCCGCGGCTTTGTGTCGGATACGTTAACCGACAGTTTTTCTACTCCCTTCTTTCTTCTTCTCTTTCTGTTTCCGGCGGACCAGACGCCCCCAGAGTGCAACGCTGCCACCTACAGGTCAAAGCTGGGAATTAGGTTACAGGAACATCTATGGACAGGACTGTGTCATGCACACATTAAAAACAATCCTCTACTTAAATATCCTTTATTATTATTTAGAAAAATGTTACAGCCAAATAAAGAAAATAAATATTGTAATCTAAATAACAAAACAAAACAACGTAAACAAATAAAACGATGTCGCAAAATCCTACGTGTATGTTAGCTGCTGCCAGACTTAAATTCAGATTTAAAGTGATGAATATAAAAAGCGTCCTCTAGTGTCAACCTCTACACATATCCTAAATCATTCTGTATAATGAATGTCATTTCATAGTTTTACATTCAATTCAATTCAAAAATGGCTCATGGTCCAGATAAAAGACACAACATTCTACAGATTTAATTACTCACAAAATCACATCAAAAGATCATGGTTTAAAAGAGGAAAAAACTATACATTAGTGCCCAGAGCCGGCCCAAGGCTCTATGGGGCCCTAAGCAGAATTTCATTTGGGGCCCCCAGCTTAACGCACCACCCACCTCAGGACCGGCAGTATTAACTATATATTGTCCATGCTCTATCGTTTGTCCATTGTACATCTAACACAACCATCATCATGGCTTACTAGTGAGCTGGAAGGTAACAACATAAACCAGCAGACAATGCATTTACTGTAAACAAGTTAACTATTTTAATATGAAATGTGCAAAAGTGCAGAACAGTCAACTACAAATAAAGTTTTCTACATAAAAATAATACATGTTAGGTAGGTAAAATGTACATAAAATGCATATGAAAAAAAAAATACAACAATATGAAATAAATTAAATAGAAATTTAAATAATGACATGAAATGAACTGGGTGAAATGGAATGGGCCCCCCTGCTGGCACGGAGGCTGCAAGCAACCGGTTAGTTTGCTCATTGCTTGAGCCACATACCCTAAATATTCACATATGCTCACATGCCCCCTCCAATATAAAATAAAAAGCAAATAAGTTCATCCCAAATGAAAGGTGGGGGTGTGGGGCAGATTTGGTCTCCCCCACTGGCTACGGCCTTGGCACAAATGGCAAATGCAGGACTACTCCTTGATCTTGTGCCTGTTTTGGGGAGAAATTATAATTTTTTGTGTGCATTTTTTTAATGAAATTTGGAATTTAAGAATGAAAGAAAACATATGTTTTAAAGCCAGATGAAGACATGGTCCCCACTTATATCCACTTTCATACTAAGACCTGTTTTCAATGTACATGTGGCTGTTCCGGTTCTTCTAGTCAGGCGTCTTTTACAATTTCTCGAGGAACCAGTATCACCTAAATATAGTTTCCCCCTCTTTTGTCTCTGGCCTCCTCCCTTATATTTTATACTACCGCCATAGTCTTTGATAAGTTATGTTTCTCACTTATGTGCAGTTTAACGCACACAACATTGATCCTGTGACGAAAACAGGACATCGTATTGATAAGCAACGTCAGTGTTATGTCCAGGGTGTCAAGTCGTTCTGGAGAAAACACAACGTCCGGTTTGACTCCTTTCAACGTAAAACAATTGTCAACGTGCGCGATGCTCAGTTTCGACGTGTAATCATTTATATTCGCACTTATACAAACTCCTCCTATAAACGATGTAATGAACATATCTAACATCAGCTATAAATGTACAAACCCTACATACTAAACAGATTACTTATCCTACACATTTATTTCGAAAGTGCAACTGTGTAACTTCCGGTATTAATCTTGTGACTTCCGCATAGCTTGACGGAACTGAACGTCACGGATGCTGGTTGCGTTGCGAGACAGGTCAGCTCAGCCGCTGCGTCCCGAGTAGAAAGACCTAGCTAACAGCGGTACAGCTAGCAAACATCCCACTCCCTGAGAAGAAGGAAAGCTCTCCTTCGCGAAAGTATACGCATCTTCGAAGAACCGTGTCCGCGTTAAAATGAAGAGGCGGATACACTTTGGTTCGGTGCTGGTTTATTCGCTAGTCTCGTATCTCTGTTCGTGCTCGGCGTTTTATCTTCCGGGTTTAGCCCCAGTGAGTTTTTGTGTAGAGGACCAAGGTGGCGAGGATTGCCAGGTATGGTGAACTGATAAGACTCGCATTTTTTATTGTACCGCGGATTTTCCGCTGTAGCCGATGTGGCATATTCGTTTTAGTTTATCTTCCTTAGTCTTTGCTAGCTAGCCAGTGCTCTCCTAAAGTAGGCCCCGGCTAATACCTGGAGCCGGAACACTGTCATAGTATTCTGACATATTGTTTATCGTTTTGACTGACACTTCCTGGAATTAGCAAGGGAAAGTAATATTCCTACTGAGGTATCGGGGTTTCACCAGCCTATCATTTCACTGTTAGCACATTAAAACATTCAAATAATGAATTCTGACAGATAATATAATTGTACCAATATTTTTGATTGGCCACTACTCTGTTCACGTCCTGGCGAAGATCAGGTAAGTTTGGACTGGCCAAGACATTGGGATCTAGCACCCTTTCGAGAGACAGATCAAATACAACGATCTAACCTAAATTAGTCTTTGGTTGCGACATTTCCCTCTTATTGACATTAACGTTAGCTGTATGAATGGACTTGAAAACGGGCAACCTGCCAGCTATGGTCCTGATGGCAGCTTTGTTTCATTGAATCAAAAAAAGACTGAAAGACAAACTGTTTTTGCTTCTTTACAGACAGTAATTCAGCTGTTTGTCAATCGCTTGGACTCAGTGGAGTCAGTCCTGCCTTATGAGTATGATGTGTAAGTAACATTTCATTTCTGCTTAAAGCTGCTCTGGTTAATGTCTGTCTATATGTTTCGCAGCTCAATATCATCTACTCATTGTGTGTGATCATCTGTAAATTTGTTAAAGGTTCGACTTTTGCAAAGATGCCAAGGAAAAGAGGCCTTCTGAGAACCTTGGACAGGTTCTGTTTGGTGAGCGAATTGAGTCTTCACCATACAAGGTGGGTGTTCACCAGAAAATGTGAGCCTGCGTGGTGTGCTGCATATTTTAGATTCCACGTATTGTCTTGATACAACATGACTCTTAATCTGCTTTTTATAGTTCAACTTCAAACAAGATGTGAAATGCAAGGCAGTGTGCAAGAAAGATTACAAGAAAGGCGAGCAGGAAGATGCAACCAAACTCGATTTTCTGAAGATGGGAATGCAGCTGAACTACCAGCACCACTGGTTAGTAAAATACATACTGTACTGTACTGTACTTGTTGACTTATGAGTTATCTAAAGTTTTGTTTGAAAGATGGAATACAGCAGTAAAATAAAATTGTTAGCAAACAGACATGAGCGCAAACTTTATCTATCAAGAAGCTTATTGGGATAAACGAATTGTTTTTCAGGATCATTGACAACATGCCGGTGACTTGGTGCTATGATGTGGAAGATGGTCAGAAGTACTGCAACCCGGGCTTCCCCATTGGCTGCCTCGTTACAGCAGATGGCAGAGCTAAAGATGCTTGTGTTATCAATGTGAGTTTTAATTTCTGTTACCTGGAATGCTTGAATTTGACAAGTTCATCCCAGAAAGAAAATGTTGCTTGCCATTTTCACATCATGTGTAATAATGTCTCTGCTTAGAATTAATAATAATATATATATTTTTTGTTTTATTTAGAGAATATTTAAAGAGTATATAGGATGCTTGCATTATGTCCAATAAGAATGTTCCTTTTTTTCTTTTTCCAGTCCGAGTTCAACAAGAAGAACACATTTTACGTCTTCAACCATGTGGACATCAGGATCACCTACCACAGCGGAGCCTCAGAAGGATGGAGAGGAGCTCGGCTGGTTGCTGCCACTCTGGAGCCAAAGAGGTAATTATGGTTGGAAGTAGATGCACATGATGCCACTGTATTTTGATTTAGGTGTATTCTCCCTCACTAATACCACATTCATTAATAGTATGATATGAAGGATTTTGTGTGTTTTCTGCACAACAGTATCAAAAACACGGATGAGAAGAACCCAACTTGTGAAGGAGGAAGCCCAATGGAGGTCTTTGGGGAGTTTGATAATGATGTGTCAATAATTTACACCTACTCTGTCACTTTTGAGGTAGGCCATCAAACTATTGTATTATACGAGTACCTATATGTAACAAACATTTAACGATATCTATGTGCCTATGATGATGATGATGATGATGATGGAAAAAGAACATTTTGTGTGTGATGTTTCCTGCAATAATTTTACTTCCCTTTACAGGAGAACAATGCCATCAAATGGGCCTCTAGGTGGGACTACATCCTGGTCTCCATGCCTCACACCAACATCCAGTGGTTTAGGTATGAAGTTATATTTCACAATGTGCATCACAGAAACACCCTCTCCCTTAAAACTCTCCGGGTCTTGATGCTTGTTAGTTGATGCTATGACATGTCTTGTTTGTTTCTCCAGCATCATGAACTCCTTGGTCATTGTCCTCTTCCTGTCTGGTATGGTTGCCATGATCATGCTGAGAACCCTGCATAAGGACATTGCCAGATACAACCAGGTCGACCAGGTAAAGGCATTGTTGAGCTCTCTCTCATTTGCAGCTGATCCAGATGTGTATATGAAGTTTTAGGATTTCTTTAAGATGCAGTTGTTAGAAATAAACCAACAACAGATTGTAGTATGACGGGTACAGTTTGGATCTCATTAGTTCTTGTCTTATTAATGTACTACAAGGAACCTGTTGCCACCATGCAAATTAACTATTCAAAGTAGCTGTTACCATACAGGTGAAAATCTAAACTTTTCAAACCAACAGCTGACTGAAAACTTTGAAGGGAGGAGCCTTGTTTCAGCTAGATGACCATTAATTATTGAGGATATATTAAAGGGGTTTAAAGGGTCACTTGATGTCTGTTTGTAGTTTTTCTCTTAGCCCACTTAGCTGAACTTTCACTCTCAAATATTGGAGGTTTACATCTGAATGTTTATTGGTCATCTTTATCACAGTATCATGGCTACTGCTTGTGTGAAATATCGCCAAGCAACATGGGTGCACAGTACCAAGAATTATAAATATTTTGTTACATTTCACAGGCAGACTTGATAAAGATTCCATCGACCAAGGGAAACTCTTCTCTACTCTATGTAAGCTTATTGAAAGCAGTTTTTGAACAGAATGGTTACTAAATCAGGTGTTTGGGTGTGTGATTGCGGCAAACAGGCACATTAGGACATAACGTAAAATGTGGTGTGGATATTCTTTAATGTACAAGTTATATGTGAGAATTGACCGAGGAGTTTTTCACACCAAATTTTACAATCTTTGTTAAACCAGGTTTTCACAGTATTCACTTTATTTTGCTTGGGTAGAAGTTTGTGAGGTATTATTCACTACTTGGTGGTTGGTTCACCTTTAACTTTCACCATTTGCAAATGTTAAGTACTTTCTTCCTTGATTGTGACTGTCTCTTTATTCTGTCTGCCTCTCTTCCCAGGAGGATGCACAGGAGGAATCGGGGTGGAAGCAGGTGCATGGGGATGTTTTCCGTCCCCCCAGGAAAGGCATGTTGCTGTCTGTGTTCCTCGGACAGGGCACCCAGATCTTCATCATGACCTTCATCACACTGTGTAAGGACTATTTTTACTTAGGCTGTAATAAATCATATATTAGAGTTTCATTCTTATTAACTTCTATAAGTAGTTTCCCTTTTACAAGATAAAATACATCATGGAGTGACACTAGTGTCACAATTTCTTCCCACACACAGATGTCACACCAATTTATATACTTTTAAGACTTAAAGACAGTTAGGACAATATTACACTTGTTGTTGTTGCCTTGTTAACCAAAATGTGAATATTAAATTGGTTTGGTAGATTAAACATGAAAACAGAGCGTATGTGAAAACTAACTTAAAATACAAGACATTGTGTAGAAATTTGCAATACATTGCTAGTTAAAGCTCGGCTGGTTGTCTCCCCAAATGTAGCTTGTTTATTTCTCTTTGTAGAGTTTTATTTTTCTCATATGTCAAAGTAACTGACAGCCCAACAGCCATCTTGGCAAAACAATTCAAGTGTCCATCCTATGAAATACAGTGAGCTACCCAAGAAGACACATGTTAGACAAACCATAGGTTTTACAGTCTGAAGTTATGGGGCAGCGTGTAGGTGGAGTATTAGAAACAGTCTTCTATATTGATATTCCAGTACATACTTGCAATGTTGCTGGTATGCTGTATGTCTGAATGAGTCCACTGTTGACTGTGTGTCTGCCGTAGTTCTGGCCTGTCTGGGTTTCCTGTCACCGGCCAACAGAGGGGCTCTCATGACGTGTGCTGTGGTCCTCTGGGTTCTGCTGGGCACTCCTGCTGGCTATGTGTCTGCGCGCCTTTACAAAAGTAAGAATCCAGAAAACCATGTTGTAAAGTTTCCTTTAAGTCTCACAACACAGTCAACACAGACTGGTTTACAGTCAGTGTGATCTCTCTTATCATGATATTGTCAACCATCTCTGTTTCTGTTCTCAGCTTTTGGAGGTGAAAAGTGGAAGACGAACGTCTTGCTGACAGCACTCTTGTGCCCAGGGTGAGTTCACTTGATGCATTTGGTCTGCTTTCATGCATTTATCTAATTTCTGCCCTGGAGTGACATGTTGCACCTTTATTTTCCCTTTCATCTGTCTCACATGTTAACCTTTCTCTGTGTCATTGTCCTTTGTTTACCTCCCCACCCTAGTATTGTGTTTGCAGACTTCTTCCTGATGAACCTGATCCTTTGGGTGGAGGGCTCCTCAGCAGCAATCCCATTTGGCACTCTGGTGGCCATTTTGGCTCTGTGGTTTGGAATCTCTGTGCCCCTCACCTTCGTTGGTGCCTACTTTGGATTCAAGAAGGCTGTGAGTTAGGCCTCCTGATTTATTAATTTGCCAAGCTTGAAATTAAGAGTTTTTAATATTTTTTTCTTTCTTACCTCTCCTGTCCAGGCAATTGAGCAACCAGTGCGAACAAACCAGATCCCCCGTCAAATTCCCGAGCAGTCATTCTTCACAAAGCCCATCCCTGGTATAGTAATGGGTGGCATCCTGCCCTTTGGATGCATCTTCATTCAGCTTTTCTTCATCCTCAACAGCATTTGGTAAGAATTCAGGAATGTCATCTGTCCAGATTGGCCTGCAATTCCTGTTTTGAACAATGTACACTCGACTACAGTTAAGGAGGAGTTTGACACATGTTGCCTTTTTATCTTCCAGGTCTCACCAGATGTACTACATGTTTGGATTTCTGTTCCTGGTTTTCATAATACTGCTCATCACCTGCTCTGAGGCCACAATTCTGCTCTGCTATTTCCACCTATGTGCTGAGGTATATAAATGTTCAGCGGACTTTGTCCCCCATAGAGTCTGAAAAAAATGGATGAATTGTACTTTAAAATATTCATTGTCAGTAACACATACTGTAATTGTCATATTGTAGTCATGCTGGTGTAACAGGGAGGAAATAGAATTGCAAATATCTAAAATAAATCCCCCCTGATGTTGTTTCTCAGTATATTCTAATATATATTCTATGCCCTTACCTTTCATCGTACAGCCCTGACAAAAAGTTATGCAAATGCTATTTTGTATAGGGAAATTAAGTCAACATCAATATGGGTTTTTTATTTCAGCATTTTCCATCTGCTCCAGATTTCAGTTGACCTATCCTAATTATCGCATCCTAACATGTCGTTTTATGTAATGTGTGTCCAGGACTACCACTGGTGGTGGCGTTCCTTCCTGACCAGCGGCTTCACAGCAGTCTATCTGTTTATCTACGCGGTGCATTACTTCTTTTCGAAGCTGCAAATCATCGGAGCTGCCAGCACCATCCTCTACTTTGGATACACTATGATTATGGTCCTCATCTTCTTCCTCTTCACAGGTGAGTTAAGTGACACACGAGCTCTTGAAATAGCTACAGTGATTTCCTGCTTCTCCCCTGAGTAATCACTTTGACACCAGGATAACATATTGTGATTGGTGGCTGTTATTGGTGAGCTCAGTTTGTTTAAAAACAACAAATGATCATCTATGTACTGTATGTTATATTCGTTCACTGCAATCTCCATTTTATGACAAGTAGAGAAGTTTTCTGCAAGTTACACAGAAAGGGTGTGTGTACGTAAGAACGGCCTTGTTTGCTTTGCTAATTATTGTAGCACCACCCTCCATCAGTTAAAGGTCGTGGTGAATGACGTTAGTTTCAGGACCTCCATCCTGTTCCTATGAAATAAGACACCAGGAAACAGTCCATACTATTGTGTAACATTTTTTGTTTGATATTTATTTAAAGCCAATCCTTGGCCCCTTTTCTTTCTACACTGGCAGTACAGAAGAACTGTGTCAACTGCAATTAAAGAGTATTTATTTGCTGGGGCTCCATTTGAACTGTCATTTTTGTTTAAAGTTTAATGAAAATCAGAGGGTCTGGGAGAAATAAGACTAGAATGTTCAAAGTCCCTCTTGGTCAGATCTAGTTTTGCAGACTTATTTAGGTCAACTGTACTGTCTGTGGTTTGCGGTTTGACAAGCCAGAGTCTAGTTTTATCAGGGAGTTCTGTTTTTTGTTCTTTTTTTTTTCAGTAGATCAAAAGGAAACAGGCAGCACATTCACTCGTTGCCATGGATGATAATAAGTCTATATGCAGTCAGGATTCCTGACTGTTGCTGCTCTGTGCTTAAAAATGCAGCTGCGTGATTAAGGTTGAGGAGATCACTGAGCTAGGATGAACAGAACATCGTCTCCACGTTGAATGAGACAAAGATTGACACGCGTTGACATGGCAACAGCACTCATTTGCCCTGTCCAGCTCTCTTGCACACCCACTCAGAAGAGAATAGGGGTGTGTGCGGGAAAAGGATAACATAGGGGAATTAGATAACAGCCTAGTCTTTATGTCGCTCGGATATATACTCCTCACCATGATGTCAAATGATGACATTTTTTATTTTATTATTCTGTCATTAGGCCAGATAAAAGTTAGCCTGCCGCACTGCTTGACGCTATCTTAACACAGAGCTGTAAGTAGCAAGGGGACGAGATGTCAAAAGATTACCACCAAGAAATAATCCAAGGATTCAAGGAAAAGATGATCACTTTCCCTCCTTGCTTTCAGTTTTGATCTAAATAATCCTAATCTCTTTCATTCCCCCTTTTTTTAAGTTTTTATTTCCTTGTCGGTCGTTTTCACCTCATCCCAACTTTGATCAAATTTAATTCGGGATTGGGCTGCATGGCCCCCATTGAGCAGTCAGACAGGACTTATACCCACATGAATTGATTCAGTATTTTGACCAATCCTGCTTCTCAACATCGGAGGAGAATATTCTCTCTCTCTCTCTCACTTTCTCTGACAAAATAAACCGCAGGTGCCAGAGTTTTTGCTGTTTTGTAGAGATTGCAGTCCCAACCCTGTATTTTTCGAACTTTGAGCGGATGGAAGTTGGTTTTGCGGCAACAAATTTGGCACTTCAGGATTTTTGTTTTTTCCATCTGTGCTCCTGAAGTATATTAATTGCAGGACCTTGTGGCCTTTCATTAATTTTAAACTTTACACACATTTGTCCCAAACAGATTTTAAGTTGTTATTTTGAAGTCATTCATCTAACTTTTTTCTAACCTTTTTTCTCAGGTACAATTGGCTTCTTTGCCTGCTTCTGGTTTGTAAATAAGATCTACAGTGTGGTCAAGGTGGACTAGAGAGGACTGAGGGGAAAGACTGACTCCTTGCGTTGGCAGTACTGGCCTCCTCAGTGCTGACTGTGGGATTAAAAAGGTCTGAATGGACCTGAACTGAAACCATCATAGAAAAGACCCGAAGAGCAGAGCCCGTCCTCTTTTGTGCTTTAAACTTATGTTGCTGTTGTTTTTCTTTTTAAAATATATATATAATTTTGTTTCCACTGTTGACCAGTAATATTTCGAGTGGCTTCTTGAAAATCAGTTTGGGTTCGGATGATCTGTCATAGTAAGTGGTTTGTTTTGGTGGGTTAACAAGAAAACCTGAAATGTTATTATTTTTAATTTTCTAAAGGAAGTAAAATGTTCTGTATTTTGCTTTTCTACTCCCTTTACAGTTAAATGTTTTGTTTTTCATTACCTGTAATGTAATGATGGAAAAAATGTGTGTACATATACTGTATAGAGCGAGCGAGTGAGAGAATGCTACTTAAAGATTGTCACCTTTTATGGAACTTTCTGTAGGAGTTTTGTTTTTTCTTTCTTTTTTCAAGGTAAAGATGGGGCTATACATCCTTAAATATGAGCCTGTATTGTAGTTCAGAAAGTATATAAAACACTGACATTACTATGATACATGTCCATTCCTTTGTATTTGGTGGCTGCATTTAAGTTGGCATAGAAACAAGGGGTACACTTGGTTAAGAAGCACATCTGTACATAGAAGATTATGCTACAGCTACAGTATGTTGCACATGAAGGATGATCGCTCAGTGACATGCCTGATTTGTCTGGCCCCAGGAGAGATTCTCACCTAGTTATCATAATGCAATTCATGAATTTACTGATCAAGACCGTTGAGATGCACCCTCTTTAAGTTGTAATAAGTGGTTCGCTGAAGTTTAGCTACATTAAACACTGCTGCCTTTTGCTTCGAGCAGTGCGGAGACATCACCCAAGGTGATAACATTTCTACAAATAAATGCGATTAATTCAAAATGAAGGCCGAATGTTTTTATTTCTTTGAGCCAAAACAGTGCATACCTGGGCAATTTACAAACAATTGACTATATTTCTTTTTGGTCTATGTTAGATACTTTTAATTTAAATGTATCCTACTCGTATTGATTAAAAAGAACAGATAAAGTAAACACTAAGTTACTTGAATAAAAAACTAAACCCAAAATATTGACTTCATTTTATTTGCAGTGCCCCCGTCCTGTCAGTATTCAACAGCTGGCCCAACAAAATCCAACCTGTATCGAGACTAATATCAAATAGTATCAGTTTGTATAAAAACTCATTTTGTGTGTTGTATTTTAATTAATACATTTTGTCATTTCAGTATTTTGTATTTTATGCTGATATATTTGATAAGCAAGTATTTGTTATTTGTGACAAGATGCTTCTGGATGTATTTATGCCCATCTGACTGTCAGTTTATACATTTTTAATTGGATAATTCTTAATGGTGATTCATCTATTATTGATTAATCATTAGCATGCTTAGTTTAGACATAGAGCTATGGGATTAGGTGTTCAGTGCTCAGAGGAGACGGTGTAAGGATGAGTATATAGTAACTGCAAGAATTATCTGAGAACCTTCACGGTTTGATACAAACAGTGTAGTGCGCTTCTTGTGGCCCCATGTTATTCTCCCTGAATCTACTCCAAGATTTTCCTCTGAATCTTCATTAATTTCTCACATGTTAGACTATATATATATGACTATTAATATATAAGTAAGTAACCGTAACAGTTAAAGGTGCAATATGTAAAAAATGTAGTTGAAAACATTCAAAAGGCTTTGCTGTCATGATATTCATGTTTTGTGTTGCAGATATCTAATGAAGTTAGCAACAGCCATACTGGCCCAACATACCTGTGCCAGCGGTGTAAACACCAACACTATCCTTATGCTCCCATCTCCCGGTCTGGGCCACTACATGCGCGGCTACTTGAGCTAACTAACTGACAGCAGCCACAGTTAGCAGTCACTCGGGTGGTATGCCCCTGTCTGAGTTTTACTTTGACAGCTTGACCATTCTTATATAGTGAACCTTTTACTTTTGTTTAAATCTAATGTCATTACTAGCAGGTAATTTAAAAGTTCTCTGATGTTAAACTTTTTTTTTTTTGATGAGAGTTTGAAACTGACCTAACACCATTTGATATACATTTTATTCATGCATTTCTTTACTCTTATTTCTGGAATTTTCTTCACTCATATCTCACTCCTGGTTATACATTATGTTGCTTGCCTGGCCTCAAATGCAAACACTTACTACACAGACATCCTGTGTGTTAGCAGTTTTCCTTATTACATCTATAGCCAGGCGTTTTGTTAATGGGGGCAGTGAAAAACACCAACACGTGTTGAATATAAAATTGTACACGTATTACTTACTATTAATTCACTTTTATTAAACAACAGACACCTTCCGATGTTGGATAATGAAACCAGAAATAATACAAAAGCACAATAGAAATCACAAAAATATGTCATTTAAAGCACTTAAAAACATTACTTTCTTTTATGTGATGATACATTTCATTACATACTTTGCAGTACCCTTTGTCCTTCACAGAGCAACACTCTAACAAACTTACTCTACAAGTTTGATTGTCGTTCATAATACTGTAGTACGGATTTCTCCAGTGACCTTTTGAATAAACCAAAGCTCAAATCCACAACAGTCAAGCAGGTGCGACTAGTTGTGAGTTGTTTCCAGAAAACTACCACAGTCTCATAAATAATAATAATAATAATAGTAACACACTGGGAGCACCCTGGTTTATACTGCTGAATTATTTTTTTTTCTTTTCCAAAACGCTACAAAAACATGACAGAAAGTGGGACGAGACACGCTTTTCAAATAATGCACATAATGCTGTGATGCACCTATGACATCCTTTGGCATCACATCATAAATGGGTTGCCGTTTTCTGAGATGAGTCACCGCAAGCATAAAACACTTACATAAGAACTCACCCGCACCGTGGCTTTAAACAGACAGCTTTTTCTATTACAAATACTGTGTCGGGAGGTATCTTTACAAATCTACATGTATTCTGTGGACTATAAGACATTAGTTACATAAGATCTTGCGGCATGCGGCCTACGTTAAATAACTGGTGCAAGGAGTCCACTAGAGTTTTTTTTAAAACATTTTTTTTATCATACCCTGCTCTCTACGCACTGTATTGTTTCAACAAATATACTGTGCTTCCTCAAAGAAAGGCTGACATTACAAAGGCAGCAAATACTGAGTCCAGATACACATTGGCGCACAACAAGATGCAACATTTCTACCTTGCCTTGGTCGAGTTCAAGGAAACAAAGAGGCTAAGACAATGTGGCCAAAATCACAATTCTACTCATTTACTCAAAAGGCGCTTTGAGACTAAGAACAGTAACAGCAACAGGGACGTAAACACACGTATATCTACTCGCTCAACTAGATTTAAAGAGCAGGCATCACATTTTTCCACGAGCATACCCTGAGTTCATTAGTTGCAGGCGATGCTTGCCTGCGCTAACACAAGGACAGAACATCCTGTGCCCCTCAGGCAGGATTACAGAGAATACAACAGAGACAATGTTTAAAGGAGATAGTTGTGCAGATCAATACCTTATCAGAGACCCCTGTGGCCTATAGAGCAAAGTGATCAGAACACCAACAACTTTGATCCAACATCATTTCTAGAGAAATGTTATTGCGAGCAAAGAATTAAATACAGATTAAAAGCTGTTTCTGGTTTTACTTTTATTCTAATCTTTTTAAAAATTGGATTGATTTAAATGCAAATGTTTTTATAATAGTAGCTGGGACAACAATTGTGTACATTTAAAACAGTTATGATGGTTTGTGAAGACGAAACAGAAGCACACAGTCTGACTAATCAGACACTTGGTGACTCTTAAAACTGCTTTTACATATAAACAAAGAAATAGTCAATGTTCAGGATTTCTTTCACACAGCCAGTATATTATACATTCATCAGGCAACAATGAATTGACCAAGTTATTCTTTAAAGACATATATTCAACCAAAAATCGACAATTTCATCAATGACAAACTAGTAAAAGATCATTACGTTGGTGATGAAGTAGATGATACAACTATTCCTAATGCCAGCAACTTCAGAATGAATAACCCTGTTGTTAAGAAGGCATATCAGCTTATGTGTGAACACATTGTATGACAAGAGCAAATATGGTCCATCCGATGAATCCTCAAGGCAGTTTATGTGCTTTGTTTGCTGTGGACCGTGAGCTCCCGCTCAGAGCTGACGCTGGTTGAGGTGGTGTCTTTGCGACTGTCCCTCGACTTCCTCTCGCAGGTGGGAGAGGAGGATGTGGTGCACTCCTCCCATGTCCGCAGAGGGAGCACTCGAGCGGTCAGGCTGGGCAGGTGAGAGTGAGCACCGAACCGGACCTCCGTAGTTGTGAAGCAGCTCTCCACGGCAGAGCTCTGGCTGGGACGGCCCTGCTTGCAGAACATCCCACAGAGCAAAGCTAGGAACTCTTTCCTCACACTGCGGTGCATGTAACCGTAAATGTACGGGTGGAGGCAACACTGCAAAAAGAAGAGCACGAGGGCAAGGGAGGACAGCCAGGGGGGTACAGCTGCTCTGGCACTCATTGATATAGTATTCAGTATGCTGTAAGGCCCCATGCTGAGGATGTATGAAGCCATAATCACGAATACTACACGAGCTGCCTTGCAGTGGTAGTGGAAGCGTCTGTGCCTGACTCGAACAGGGTACCCTCTGGCTGAGTAGGGGCCATCAGGTGAACTGGCCTGCTGGGGCTGTGGTTGGGGTTGCCGCTGTGGACTGCTCGGTCCCTGGAAGTCCTGCGGGCAGGGCTGGGAGTAGGATTGCGTCTGTATGGGGTGCACAAGCGCGTTCTGCCTCCGAGCTGCTCTGAACACCATCCAGTAACATCCGAGCATGATGAGCACAGGCAGCCAGAAGGAGAAGGTGGACACCACGGCAGAGTAGGACAGGCTGGAGGACCACACCACCGAGCACACTTTGTGATGGCGGTCAAAGTCAATGGCCCCCCAGCCGTAGAGGGGAGGTGTGCTCTGAAGGAAACTGAGCACCCAGGTGCAGATGATCAGGTTGGTGCCCAGGTGAGGGGTCATGCGGGTGGGATAGGACAGAGGGTGGATGATGGCCAGGTAGCGATCCACAGACACAACTATGATGGTGTTGACTCCAGCGAATGCGAAAAGGTGCATGAGCACCACCAGAGCCTGGCACAGCCGGGCATCCAGGGGCCACACACCCGGCACGGTGGCTGCAATGGCAAAAGGCATGACTATTATGGTCTGGAGCAGATCTGCCAGGAGGAGGTTGAGGACGAAGCGGTTGGCCACATGAAGGAGCTGAGGTTTCCTCTGGAACACCAGCAGAACCACCACGTTCCCAAACAAAGACACGCACACGATGAGAGATATGAGCACCATCTTCACCACGCTGTTCACAGCCGAGGACCAGGCCGGGTCTTGACCGGAGCCGTGGAGACCGTGCTCCCAGGGAACATCTGTGAGATTTGTGCCCATACCTGGCGCCTGAGAGCTCGGCATCGCTTGTCCAACAGCAGGGGCAGTGAGTTTGCAGAGTCAGAGTCAGGTCAGTCCCATCTTCATCAGCCGAGACAACCAGCCGAGGTTCTGTTTGGCTTTTCAGGACGTCACAACAGTAAGCTGCTGTAGCTGGTCCCCCTTATTCATGTGCAAAAATTCAACATGCATCTCACATATCATCCATTACACGTGAGCACAGTCCTGTAGCCTGTAATGCTGGAGATCATCAACACCGATTCGGCGTTCATCGTGATCAGTGATTAATCCCTGAACGTCTCACCCACCTAAACACACACACACACACACACAGGCCCTGTTCCTCCTGCAGCTCACATCTGCAGGATGGGAAAAAAAATGGGAATGATATAAATGCCCAATCGTTCAAGCATCGACTGAGATCGTCCAGTCAGTGGCAAATATCGCGGGCTGCTAATCTGTAAACGACGTATAATACCTCGAAATGGTCAGTGATGCGATGCTTTGCTGGAGGATGCTCGCTCTCCTGCGCTCGGTGGTTTTTCATCGCTTCGCTCCCATCTCAGCCTCGGCGGCTCCAGTCAATGGCAGCGAGCTTTCACGGCTCAGCTAACATACGCTGCGTGTCTTCACCCAGCGGGGGTCTCTCATCCAGACGAGCATATCTCTCCTCCGCTGCTCTTTTCTGGGATTTCATGGCAGATCAAGCTTTTTTTATAATTTTTTTTTTATCAGCTTTGATTCCTCCTTAGGCTACTTACGGTCGGGTCTCATCTCCGAGGTGTCAGGAATAATAATAATGTATAAAAAAAAAGAAAAAGAAACATCGAGGACACCTGCACTGAAATCTCTCTCACCGCTGGAGCTTGTCACCGACCCCCAACCCCCCTCCCATCCGTTTTTTCTCTCCCTGTTGTTGTGGATGCGCGTTTCACGATCCTGTCTGACACCTTTTTTTAGTCTGTGCATGGTGCAATCACAAGGTAGAAAACCACTATCCCCATTTTCTTTATTTGAAAAAACAGGCTAAATTAATATTATTTCATCATTTTAGCGACATGCAACCGCAGTCCTTTTGTTGTATAGATCAATTAACAAGAAATGTTTTTCATTTCAGTCTTTTTGCTCCACACAATAATAATGATAATAATAATAATAATAATAATGATAATGATAAAAGCCAGATTTTCCATTTGGCCATCTCAGCCAGTCTCTCAGATCTCCTTAGTAACAACAAGTGATTCAATCAGGTGGCTGTTACAGTGATTGTGAAAAGGTTTCAACAGTGTTTCTGTCTCCTTAATTATTAATACCAGGCCAGTGTTTCAGTTTATTCCATAACAAGGTTATAAAAACAACACACGCTTGATACATTTGTTGCTTCGCAGGGTTAGGGTGTTGAAACAGGTTTGTGCTTTGTGAGTTTTCTTGCTGTTGTTCTGCCTGGTATGTTGTCGTAACGAATCAGTCAGACATAGTGAAAACCGGTTTGGGTCATTATGTCCTCTCAGCACATGTTGTATTCATTATTTTGTATGACTGTGATGATCGAGCAAGGTTTAGCTCACCCTGGCCTATACTTATTGTTGTGCAGTTATGGAGAAGATACATATTTCTGAGTTTGTATTATTGCTGACCTTAAAGGACGACACAGTAGTTTTGTTTTGCTTATATTTGGCGGACCCTGCCACCTTTCTAGCTGCAAGCAGTGTTCTTGGCACCTTATTTTCCTCTGAGAACAGCTTGTTCATTCATTCAGTAAGCTTTTGATGTCTAAACATCACTTTTTTTTGCACAACCTGCCTCTTCAGAATCAGAATCAGAAATACTTTATTGACCCCAGAGCAGACATTGGTATCTCACAGTTGCTCCTTCGAGAATGGAAATATCACAATACAGAGAGATTTGATTAAAAAATAAATAGAGAGGACAATGAGAAATAAGAGTAAGTCATTTATTTATTATGGCTGTTAACAGGGTGTAATAAGTTCAGGGTCTATTGACTCAGAGCGTCTGACAATCTAAGGGAAGAGGTGAAAAGTCTGGTGGCCACAGGCAGGAATCACTTCCTGTGGCGCTCTGTTGTGCACCAATTGGAAAGAGTCTTGCACTGAATGTGCTGAAAGACCAGCTCATCGTGGAGTGGGTGGGAGACATTGTTCAAGATGATACATAACTTGGACAGCATCCTCCATTCAGAGATTCCTTTCTGATCAGTTCGTCGAGTATGTTGTCATCGGCTATCCTCAACCTGCTGCCCTCGCACACAACAGCATGCAGAATAGCAGTGGCCACCACTGACTCATGAGGCATCCTCAGCATTGTCCGGCAGATGGTAAAGGACCTCAGCCTCCTCAGAAAGTAGAGACAGCTGTGGCCCTTCTTGTAGAAGGCTACAGTGTTCTTAGTCCAGTCCAGTTTATTGTCTGTACACTGCCAAATACTTGTAAATGTCCACACTGACCCCCTGAATGGAAACAAGGGTCTCCGGTGCCTTAGCCCTCCTCAGATCCATGATCGGCTCCTTAGTGTTTGTCACACTGAGTTGCAGATGGTTCTGTTCACACCATGTTACAAAGCTACCCACCACAGCCCTGTACGCAGCCTCCTCACCCTCACCGATACATCCAGAGAAAAACGAGCAGAAGCAAACGCAGCGGCCTGCATGCAGTTTGATGCCTGCTTTTAAAGTTTGTGGAGGCAGGATGGCCAATAGGTAAAAGAAACCAGTCATTTACCAAACTGCTGCTGTGAGCTAGTGACTGAAAGGTGGCTGGTATCCGATCTACAGCACCCACCATCTTTCCTAAGTGCCCTCGAACAAGGCACTGAACCCTAAAAACTGCACTGGCGGCAACCCTGTGCTTGGACATCTCTGATGAAATGCATAGGGGACTGTATGTATGAGTAACTAAGAGGGAGAAGACACATTTCATTGCCTTCTTGACAATAATCTTTTCTGGTGCAAAGCAACCTCGTCTTCATATTTCTGAGTCAAAGGCAACATGCACACCACTTGCTTTATTTTTCTTTTTGTGGTGCAGGGAATCAAATCCCCCCCAAAAATCAATAATAAATCAATGGAGAGGTGATAAGTGGGTGCAAGAATTACTTTTTTTAATTGGAATTCAACACCTCAAAGAACTATAATACAAACGAGACTGTTTTAAGCATTTTCGATTATAAAAGTCCTCAACCACACTATAATTAATATTTTTTCACAGTACTAAGACATAGCCGGTAGAACAGTCTCACTTCAAGATCCAGTAATTGTTCTTGAGCCTTTGATCGCACCGCACTATCTTCACTAGCAGACGTAGTTTGGAGTTCCTCAATTGTCCATATGTTTTCCCCCCAAGAGCCTCTAAACGGCCACTTAAAATCATTCTTGACTTTAAAAGCAGCATTTGACAAAACAGCCGCACTTGAAAGTCCATTTAGTAGCTGCTTTGCCGCTTTCAGTCCAATCACTTAATATTCATCGACAGGCAGATTTCTTCTTCCTTCGTGCGTTACCTCAGATCACCACCTGCTCTCCCGAGGATTCATACAGACAGAAGATAAAGGACAGAATCACACTACCTTGCTTTAGTTACACTTTTCTTTACCTGACTTGTAGTGTTAAAATAATCCCCAAATACTGTCGGATAATTCATATTTTATCTTAAACCTGCATATTTGCACCTTTGTCTGATCTGTACCAGACTTGCCCGATAAATGCAACAACATTTTATTTACTTATTTGCCAAAAAAGCAATTATTTTGAAGTTTGACGTAGAAAAGGAAATGGACTGCATGTGTTCCTCATTCAGGCTTCATTATTCAACCTCTGACAGGAAAACAGATCCCGATTCACTCTAAATGTAACAGAGACTGAATAGATAAATAGCACCCCATTGTACCGAGCCGAAATGTATTTGCATGGGACTTCAATTAACACAAACAGCATTCACCCTCAGTGTCATCAGTACCGGTGCGTGGATAGCTCAGTTTTCATCTAATAACCACAACCTGTGTGCAGAATATACACGTTTGTCTAAGTCACCAAATTTATTGCTGGAAACACAGAAATTGCTTCACCGTGTCAGCCTCTCTAGCAAAAAAGGACTTCATTAAGATGCAAAGAAAACAAAAGCAGTTCTACATTGTGCAATCCAATTAGTCTGTAGCTTACATGGCCCACTAATCAACGCTCGTAATTAGTCATTTTATTTCAAGTCTTTGCTCTATCCAAGCTATCAAAAAGCCCTTTGATGTGACTCTCGAGCACCCTGTGTTTTAGATTTAGATTGCAAATGAAATACTGGTGCGAAGGGGTGGGGAGATCTTTCCTCTGTTCTTGTGTTGAATGGACTGTGGTTCAAAGGGAGACCCACGGGCCTGCTGCCTCATGGGATTATTAGACTGGTTAATACAGTATGAATGCTCACAGGGGCCTCAGGTGCTCACCTCTCTGTCTATAGCCTTGTCATGCAGCCTCTCTCTCATTCACTGTCACTCACTGACACCTATGGGCCAACAATGTCAAACACACAGTGGGCAGGAAGGAGCAGCTTCACAAGCATTTCTTTCTCTCTCATCTGTCATTTTTTTTGGCATGACTGTAAATATAGCTACTATTTTGCCAAATTACTGGGTGTAAATAATAGTGTAGAAATCTTGTATTATTAGTGTTATCAATGTAATGAAAAGAAAAGACACTGCACTATGTAGTTTTTTCAGACGAGAAAGATCTTCAATGACCAAATTTTTATGTCTAAACAAACTAAATAAACAAACTCTTTGTTTTCACGACTGAATAAACAAACTTACATTAAAGGACAGCACAATTTCATACCATTTTACTTTGTTTACATTTGGCGGACCCCGCCACCTTTCTAGCTTCAAACAGTGTTCTGGGGACCGTCTTTTCCTCTGAGAACAGCTTGTTTGTTCAGTTATGGAAAAAACAAATATTTCTGAGTTTGTATTATCAATATATTGCATTTCTTCTCTGAACTACAAAGTGCTCCTTTAACAGGAAATGTTGACCTCTAGACAGTACATGTACATGTGTTCAGCACATATGTATATATGCATATAGTATATGGTGTCTATGTAAATTTTCATATATAATATGTGATGGGAGCGTACAAAGGTACACAGGTTCAGGAATGGAAGTAAATTGATTATGATTAATTACTGAGTCGTGGAGAAGAGGTAGGATTAAATGACCGTATACTTCTTCCTTCTCCATGTCAATGCTTGTTAATGGAATATACTCTGTGACATGCTTTTCATTTTATTATGCTTATTTGTCGAAACTAATTTAACTTTTTGTTTTGTTTTGTTTTCACATGTTCGAAATAAATTCATAAAATGAATGCTAATTGCCTCTGCTAAATGTGAAAGTAGAGGGGATCGTCTGCTAGCACTAACTCCTGGCTACTGAGACAAAAAATATCTGGTCTTTAGCCTGTTCTTTGTTTCATCACATCAGTCTGCTCCTGTTTGAGTCAGTCTACAGTTGTACAGTTTGCTGAAAATAGCACCCGATTTATGCTGGTATCAAAAAAAGCTCTTTCTACCATATGGTAGTTCAGCACCACAAGGCAGACGGTGCATGGTAAAGACAGCGACTAACAAGTTGAAGCCAGATAATTTTCTTACCTGGAGGTGACGGACACCATAACAGAGCTAAAAGGTGAGTAAATGTTCAACTTATATAGAAAAAAATACACAACCCTGACATTTTGCCTCATAAAAATGGTATAGCTGATGTGTTAGCAAACAGCTGACTCTTGCCCACTGCCTTGAATTGACCTACTCCTGAGAAAAAACATCTGTGTCTGTAGCCTGCTAGCCGAGATGCTTTTTCTTTGATCAACAACTTAAAAGATGATGGATAGTGAAAATGTGGAGGAACATCCATATTTCAAGATAACACAACATATTTGATACCCATAAGCTAACGACAGCATTCAACCACTTCTTTGCTAACATTACCCTTTGGATAAATCCAGTGTGTTTCACTTGATTGTGCTGCCTGTCAGCTTCTTTCCATGTTGTGAACAAGAAGCATATGGCACAACATAAAAAACAATATGACAATAAAAATGAGAGCAAACATTACCTAGGGAACACATATTAACCATGACCTAGTTTCTTATTAGCTTATTCTTATTAAGTGGTTTACAACAACTCCCTAACTCACTATCAATAAGCAGTGATTAGGAAGTTATTGAGGGAAAACTCTCACAGTAGTTAATGGCCTGGTAGTTGCAGAATATGATCATGCAGAATAAGGCATTAGTAAGTGATTTATAATGGCTTAAAAACAGCCAATATGCTACTAATATGCATGCTAATAAGAAAGTAGTTCATGGTTAATATGTGTTCCCTAATCTAAAGTGTTACCACATTAATTATCTCAATGATGAATTTATGGTGGTATCAGCAGACAGCTGCTGTCACTCTTGCCAGATTGCAGATGAAGATGTAATATAGAGATGTTTGTGTTGCTCCTAAACCCACCAGGACCTGCTGATTGAATTGTGCAAAAAAAAACATGTATTCAAATACTTACTGATGGGTTCGATTCTTATTTTCTTTCTGATAGCATGAGAAGTCCAAAGTGCCTTTCCAGTCAGGCCCCACATGGCCGTTTCAAACCGACGAGATGAGCCTCAGGTGGAGCTGAGGTAAGTGAAGATGGTGTAAATCTGCCTTCAGCAGTGAAATGAAAGCCGTTTTTCCTGAGACCTGAGATTGTTTTGAAAATGCCATTTCTTGTCTGTATTAATTGATCATCTCTGTATCTCACACACACACACACACTTAACAGAGCATGCAGATATGGTGTAGTGTTTGAAGGGAACAGTGTTTGATATTTGATATTAAAGAGATTGCAAGGAAAATTAAAGTCTTATGAAATTAGAGCTCCTTTCTTGTTGTCATAGGAACGGTTTGAGAGATCACAAAGATTATGTCTCATTGTCACAGTAATTTAAACAATTTTCCTTTCTGGTGCAATACACAGATGCCTGATTAGCGACAAATCAAATCATTTTGTCTGAGAAGCACTCTTTAAGGGGGGACACAGAAAAGGTCAACGAGTTACATTAAAGTCAACACAGACGTTGGCTACGTTTAACCGAGAATGTCACAAAAGATCAGTGTTCACCGCAAGAAGCTGAGAGGAAAATGATGGCATTACCACAAAGCTCAACATCCATCATCACAGTGTGGCCATATATACAACTATATTTCTTAATGCTTTGAATTGATGGTAGAAAATAAGGACAACAGAAGTGGGATTGGATTTTGTAAGTGTGTCTTTTAGTTTATAGAGCAGAGCCAGCAAACCAAAACCCGTACTACATGAACCATGTTCCATAAATGCTCTGGTAATTATCAGTGTTGGCATACATTAAGCTGCTCTGACAAACTGCTCTGGACCTAGTCAGATAAATCTCTCAAGTTGAAACAAAATTTGACATGATATATTCTTAGCTATAGCACTTATAAGTAAGTATTAAGGTGATCTGCAACTTTAAAGAGGCAATTTAGTTGCCTGTCATTTCTTTCTAACTCGGAGCAAGTAAAAAGCATCCTATTCTCTTTTTTGAGATACTTATGCTTTCATTTTGGATAAAGTGCTTGAAAGCCTTGAACTGTAACTGAATTACTTTCATAATAAATTGTTTTATATCGACTCAGCCAGGTTATAAAAGTAGCAAGTCTACTTTCAGAAAGGTGACACACTTTGAAACAACTTTCTTGTGTTTTCCTTGAATTTTTTTACCCTAATGGAGAATGGTATTGCAGACTTAGTTTTGGTTGTTTGTAGTGCAATACTATCAGATGTGATGTGATGAAGTAAAATAATATATATGTATATAAATGTGTATAGACACACTTTAATTTACCACATATATGAGTTGCTGTAAAAGCCTGAAAATGCATCTTGAAAAAGCTTGAACGGTTCTCGGCTTAGACTGTGAAAAAGGTGCAGGAACCTTGACAATAATACAACATAAAATTTTGATAATTTAGCCAGGGGGGGATAAACATCTATTCAACCGCAACATGTATTTTGAAATGTGTAATTTTGAAGGCTGTTCAAGAATTCAGTGTACTTTGTCTGTTTTTTATTTTCTCCAATAGTGCTCCCACCCATAATGAGTTAAATGAGATCCTAACAAAAACTAGTGTATGAAAAAAAACAAATAGGTAGCAAAATCAAATGTCCAAGTCAAGGACAACAAAATGGAGGACTAAGAAATACTAAGTGGAAATAGTCAAAAAAAGACATTCTTCCCTCGGTCGTATTCAGAGCCCAATAGAGGATGAATACAAGTCTGGTTGAGCGCGCTAAATTAACATGCTCTTAAAGAACGGAGGGAACATTACATTTGTGTAACTGCATTCAGAAGTTCTTCTTAATATTATAGCTTATACAATGCAAAGCGTCGTTCAGAATATACATGATGGATGTCGATTTGTGCTTTCTCTGGTCAAGAATACAGGTATAGAAATGTGTAAGGCACAGGAACATATATAAACTAAAACACACCGCACATAAACACATATAAGCAGAGCATGGTTGCAGCGGGCAACTGCAAAGAGAAATCTCTCTGTAAACAAACAGATGACAAAGAGATTGAGAGCAACCATCACAGCACTGCTCTCTAAAGGGAGCCTTTCATTTTATTGCACAATAGCAGTTGTCTCCGAAGCCCAAACAGTTTAGAAGTAATTACTAGTGTTTTCCCCAGAAGGTGATTACTTTGCCACACTTGGCAGCCATTGTCACCGGCCGGGCACCACACTCATCAGCCGTACAAAGGGGAGAAGTGCTCGATTGATGATGAGCCCTCTGTGGCTCGGGGAGAATTTAAAAGTACTTGTATGAGGCTCTTTCAGGAGATTAACTTGCAATAAGGGCTACCTGCCATGGACACATTCCCTGTATTCATGGTGCTGGCACAAAGACTTTTTTAAGAGGGCCACAGCTGCATGAAAGCAAATGGCGAATGGGGATAATAGTCACAAAAGACAACAAACCTCAAGTGTAAAGAAATAAAGTGTTTTTTTAAGATGGGAGACCTCCATTCAAAGCCAGACCATTCCTTCTTTTGACCATTGAGGATCCGGCCACTCCACCACCCAAGGCCTCAATCTAATTATTTTAGGACAAGACATGTTATGGTGCAAAGTGGCAAAGAGAGAGCACTCCGGACCAAAGTGCACTTTAATTCAATCGTTCTATTGGACAGATTCCCCCTTCAAATGGACGTCACACACCAGTGGGCTGGCACAATCGGAGAGGCTCCTGGCAAGGCCCGGGGCCCTTTTCGGCTGAGGTAAATAACGCAGAAATCACTCGCACTTGTAGATATGAGTAAATGTATAAGTAGATATGAGTAGATGTCTTACTTGCTGGTGTATTTTGCAGAAGAATACAGCCGTGTGAGGAGGTTCGGGTTTATCTTTTTTATCGGGAAATTGTAGAAATCTTCAAAGGCAGATTAGAGCAGAGCCACAGGGGCCCGGATCCGATTCCATTCATTAAGCAGAGAGAGAGAGAGAGAGACAGAGAGAGAGAGAGACTGCATGTGTCCTTGCTTGCCTAAATGTGAAAATTGCTCATGCCATTATTTCAGATGAGAAAGTGGGAACTGAATGGATTTGCTTTAATATAACAGACATGGGATACCACATACAGAGAGACAGAGGGGGGGCCAGACTTCTTTGCTCTTGCTCACACAGTGGAAAGGCCCTGACAGGTGTGCTTTTGTATGCGTATGTCTATGTGTTGGTGAAGCAGATTGTGTGTGTGAGTGTGTGCGTGAGTGTGTGCGCACGTGCACTCGTGGACGTGAATAAACACAGACGTGAGGTGCGTATGTGTGTGCGTTTGTGAGTGTGTTAAGCCTCTCCACGTTGTGCTGCCACTCCCTGGTGAAGAGAGGGGCCTTCTCACTTCTTCTTGGTCTGGTCTTATAGCAGGCCAGGATTCAGTGCTGACCCTCATAAGACTCAGACTAAATGATCTGAGATGGAGGGAGAGACAGAGATTTAAGTGTGAGCATGTGTGCAGTGAAAGTGGCAGCTGATGGAGCAAATTAAAGCAATTAAATTAACTTGGGTCTAACTCCTGTTTCGGAGGTCTCTCTCGTCTGGAAGCTGTGCACTAAAGTCGGAGGTCCCGGCTTACATCTCGGATCCTTTGGTAAGAAAATTTAAATTTTCTGCTTTTATGTTTGAGATTTTTCTTAATTTATTCTGTTTTTTTTTAAACAAACTTTAATATATCTAAAATGTTTGCCTGATGCCAGATTTTGCAGTTAAAAAAAATGCCTCTCGCCACACGTGCCCATATGCCAGCTCACGCCTTACAAGAAACGTGGGTGTGAGGAAGCATTGCCTCTTTAATTTTGACGTCAGTGCCATGGTCAATGAGGTGAATGACACTTAAAGGTCAGAGGTCACCTCACCCAATTTAGTGACTGGGGATCAGAGATCAGGGAGTAATCCCAAAGCTGAATCTGGATAACCTCTTTGTTGAAGGCCTATTGTACGAAATGTTACTTGAATGTGTAAGTTATTTTTTTTCTGTATTATTTAGACGAAGATGCTCAAGAAAAGGGAAAAAAGTTTTCTGGACAGTCTTTGCTTTTATTATGGCAGCTCGGGCCTGACGCAGTTTCGTTTTTTAACCACTAGATGTCAGGATTTGCTTAGTAACAGTGCACCACCCCCCACCCTTCACCAACACCTGAGGGGGAAACTTGTGAGTAGCCTACACATGGTGTGACAGCTTCCCCAGGAAGCTCGGGTGACATTTGCCTCACTTAATGACACAAGCTAATTAATCATTAGCTGTCCCAGAGGTATTGCTGTTTGAGAGGCTTTGTCGTGCCTCTCCCCAGTAGGGGGTCCCAGCCTCAACATGTTATGTATGCATAACTGCCTCATCCCACGCTACAACATCTTAATTCTCACCCGTTTAGCTAGTTTGACTGAACTGCACTCGTTCTTTTCAACCCTTCATCTCGGATAAAGTATAATCTGCCGAGAGATAGAACACCTTAATTTTTCTCTGCCTCTTAGTGGGACGTGGCGTCTCTTTCCCCCTATGTAAGGTAGGGCCTGGGCCACTGTTGAATGTCTGCAACAGTGAAGAGGAGAGATTTTATTGATGGTTGATTGGGCAGACAAGGGGATGGGGGTTTAGATTTGCTGCATCAATGGTTTTAACCACATCACTTTATCAAGGCCCAATGGACACTTTCACAGACATATCAAAATAATGCAGGATTAGTACGAGTGGTATTCCTGTTCTTTAAATGATCGTCCTCCGTTGTCCTTGTCCTCGAAGCTGACGGTGGTTGAAGTTTGGCTCATTTTTGTGTCACTATCTATAGTGCAAAGTTGGACATTTCTTTCACATTTCAAGCAAACTGAAATGTTTTATTGTGGCTCCGCTTGAGTAAACATAAGGCGATGGAGCATTTGAAATTTGAGTGAATGTTTATATGAACCCCGGCTAACAGGGCCATGAGGGTTATGAGTAATTATCTCTCATGGGGTGAAACCTTCTCTTGCTAGTCTTTGAGTCCAACGAGAATGTGCGAAAAGCCTTTGTGAAATATGGAGAAAATGAAATCTGCCCCCTGTATGTGTTTCTGCCCCCTCAGCATCATTACTGCCCCCCCCACCGGGTCTCAGGCTGGTTCTGGACAGACCGAGTCTGTTCGTCTCGTACTGGGGGCTCCAGGTGATGCACTCAGGTTCCACGTTCACCCACCAGAGAGGAGCGAGGGGCAGTGCTTATGTGCACGGGGCCATTGGGGGCACTTGCTGATGAGGGCCTGGGCTGCAGGAGGGCTTTGAAAAATGTTAGAGGTTTTTGGCATGAGACTCAGGATACCCTTGGGATACTGTGACCCCTGACACCTGCTCGCTGGCCCTTGTGCTTTGTTCTGTGACCTGAGATCGGTGCGTACATGTGGAGAGATACAGGCCAACTTATAGCTAATCCCAAAGTTTCATCTGGGCGCAGGTTGCAGTGCCAATTGTTGTACACTTATGCACATGTATGTCCACTCTATAGTGGTGTCATTGCTGTATCTGTTGTGCATGTTGTTGTATATGTTTCCCTGTATTATCCACTACGAGCGGCACTAATGGCCGCCATTATAAAACAAGGGGTGGCGACGTGTTTGGATGCTCTCCTCCAGCTCTATTTGTAATTCATTTTCTTTTTTGATGATTATTTTATACATTTGATCCGTGCTGCTTTACATGCAAGTTATGGCTTCTACATCAAAAATCATCCCTGTAGTCCAATACACGCACGGTTGAATTATTCCATTTCACGGGAGCGCGTACTTATTGATATGCAAAGGAGAAACGGGTGAGGCTTTAGCGCCCCTGCTCTGCCAGGTGCCATTTAATATCACTTGGATATACACAAGATCCTTCATTTCCACTCTAATCACGGGCAAGATTTCACTCCGCCACAGACTGCCATTGTAATTCTGCTAGTATAGAACAAACATAGGCCCTTTTCCTGCAGCGGAGATATAAAGTAAACTTAAGTTCTGATCCATAGTGGGGGGAAGGAAGTCTGTAAAACAAACACATGTCCCTGAGTAAACTTGTCCTCCAAAGATGAGAGCCACTGAGGTGCATTTTTATGCTATTATTTTGCTCACACTATGTCACCTTGATGAAGCTCTACATGATTTAGATTTCTCTGTTACATTCAAAATGAAGCCTGCTAAAGAAAATCTTTGTACAAGACATCTAAGCCTTGACCTTGCGGATACAGACACTGTAGTTTCCACCGCCCTAGCAGGAGGCCTTTGGACCTGATACATGAAGAGACAACAAGAACTTACTGTTCTCCGACTATAGAAGTATCTGCTGAAGCTTTAAGATGCAAAGATGGATCTGCCGCCATGTTTGCCCTCGTCTCTGTCTTGGAAAACACCGGGGCGTGTCCCTCCTGTGGGAACCCCATCTGCAGGCCTAAAGTGATGGCACCACCCTTTCCTCCACACCCATCACCATTCACTGTCAGTAAGATAAACACACACATGCACATACCCACCTGCGCACACGCCTCGAACAGGGAGCAGGCTGTGCAAATGTACCTGACAGTGGCAGCGTTTGTGCCCTGGAACATATTTAACGATGCACACTCGACACCCGTACCATCTCAGCAGGAGGCCACAGGAAACAGATGAGGACTAGTCAGGTTGATCAGGAAAACTACAGCCTGCCTATACTTGCAGTGCACCGTGCTCGCACTGCCAACCTCTGGGCTTATTAACAATAAATCAACATAATTTTCTGTGGAAAGCTGTGTTCAGACTTGAAAGAGCCCATACCATGAAGCTGAAAAAGGGGAGGGGAATCACTTGTCGCTGGGTGCGATTTCCACCCTTTCTGATTTCTAATGAGGACAACCAGTCCTCCTGCATCCATCAAGCTCCGTGCATGAAATTACCCATTCCGAGGCATCAAGTGGTGAATTTGTACCAGGACCTTTAAGATAACTTATTTACTCACTTGTTTATTGTGCATCAAAGTGGAGCAAACTTTTCTGCTCACCCCCCTTTTGCAGTTGAAGCTTCACAGCCCTTTCATGGTGTCAGGGGCGGGGCTAAGCATTGCATGTGATTCTCTATCTCCAGGAACCCCGCAATTACATCTGGCACAACTCTACATGAAGTAACGCTTTATAAGCCTTTGTGCATCGCGGCTTTGAAGAGCCGTGGCCCTCTATAAGTTTGCTTTTTGTCCCCCCTCTGTTGTACAGCCCCCCCCAACACCCTCAAAACCCCAATCCCCCCATCCCCCCAGCTCGGGACAGAAGACAGAATGTGATGTGTCGTCTCCCTCCCCACACAAAGCCCCAGTGCATTGGACACACCTTGGACAGCACAAAGGATGAAAAGCACGACGAGGCTTGGACACGCAGGACCACGCTGCCAAGCCCGATAAAGACGCTTCAAAAGTCGAGCAGCAAACAGTGGCCTTCTTCTCTTCGGCTCTCTTCTTTTTCTTCCCAGGGCCGTGCAGCGAGAGAAAAAAAAAAAAGAGACAGAAAGAGAGGCTGACTGAGTAAAAAGATATTTTTGTCTTCTGTGTTTCTGCCCGCATGAGACCTATGAATGTGATTTTGGGGTAATGTTGTGTCTACGGCAAAGCAGACAGTGTAAATGTGAGTGTAAACACCTAGATTAACATTTGTATGTCTGCTTTCGGTATGAGTACAGGATTAACCAAAAACATCCCGGCTTTGAAGCAGGCGGCCCATAAATAAACTCCGCTGCCCCATCTCCAATCCCCTTGTCTCTTCAGCCGTCTGCTCACAGTGGCAGGCCACAGCTAGACTGAAACCTGCCATTTAAACTGGAAGTGGACGCCATTTTACCTCTCGTCTAGAATAAGTCACATTTGGCCTATTTGCGTTTGTGTAAGTTTGGTTATATGGCAATAATCTTCACAGCCAGTCTTTAATTTACTTTATGGGCCTTTTGCATCGAGTTTTTTTTTATTTCGACTCGTTGTGAATTTAAGACAAGAGAGTTGCAAATATCGCCGCACTTCTCGTCCCTTTCCATTTTTGTGCCCTTGTTAGTACACAAAATTGTCCAGACATCATAAAACATGACTTTTCACCGGTAGCTCCCTCCTCCTTCCTCTCGCCTGTCTCTCTCTCTCTCTCTCCCTCATTCCCTCATTGAAACAGATGGCGTTTTATGCTGGGCACAATCAGGACTATTCAGCGTCAGGCAGGGCAGGCCCTCCCCACCTGCGCTCAGCCCAATCACAACCTAATGAACACATTGGGAGCAGTCTGTTCCAAATTACTCCCAGTTGGAGCCAGGGCCACAGGTAACCCCCCTTGCCATCACACTCTGCCCCTTCCCCTCCACCTCACCTCCTTCGCTACAGTCTCCCTGTCCGCCCGCCCGCCCGCCCGAATTGATATTGGCTCCGGCGCTTAGACCCTCAGCTCTGACTCTTAATCAAATCAAGATTCATATCTCTGTGCTGTCAGCATTCCAACACAGCCCAGAGCAGCAACAAGCGTATAAGTTACATGTGGGGAGATATGGATTGACAGCTAAGGTGTTTATGTGTTAGAGCTGAATTGGTTCTATTTGATGTGTCTCTGAGAGACGTTTTTCCATATTCGTGTAGAGGTTTATGCTTTTGCCGTTAAGCGTCCCCCTCACCTGTGCACACACACACACATGCACACACACGAAGGGACATTCAAGGTCCCTGTAAATGCTGTGGTGTTAACCACATCAGGCCTATCTGTGTGTCTTATCAGCATGTTTGCATCGCTTCAAAGGATGTCGTTTATGCATTTGTGTTTAGATTTGCGCGCTCAGAATCTGTGTTCGCAGCATATAGGTTCCATACGTTCATGTTTTATTCATGTGTTAACGTTGAACTGAAAAAAGAGAAAATTACCTGTTTTATTTCTTTTCAAAGGCACACCTGCACGTCACAGCTACTTCAATATATTTTTTCTTGTGTGGGCAAGCAAGGGGCAGTTGTATATCGTAGGTAGTTGACACCAGAAGTGTGCTGTAGCCAAGACCCTCTGACATTCTGATACACCCTCCAACATCCCCAGGGACAAAAGACTGAAACCGGGGCGCCCGCCTCGTCATGTCCCATCAATTGCCATAGGACCTCAGAAACCGCAGGCCAACCACCAGCCCCCACGTGGGTGTCCATCACTGGGTTTGACAGGAGCGCTGCCCTGCTGGCTGCCCTCCTTCACTGTCCCTCTGGTCAATCTGCACCTCAATTGGCCCTGCACTGGTGGGTGATGCCTGCTCCTTCTGCCGCATGTCAAAAAGAGCCAGGAGCCACAGAGGAAGTGCAAATATCCTCTAATGGCCTTGATCCAGATGGATGCGCCCATGACAATAGGCCCCCGTGCCTGTGGTTTGGTTTTTTGTCAGTGAGAAACGCAGAGGCCACCACAATAACACAGCAAAATTATGCATGCAGGCCAAGTACTATTGACATGTTAAAGAGCACTGCCAGTTGCTATGATAATTAAGTTAGCTCATTCCAAGGCAGAGAGCTCTTTTCTCTTAACATGTCTTTAAAGGCTCTTCGGGCACATAAGGCAGGGTTTAAAACAATGGATGCAGGAGGTGAAATAATGGATTCAGTGGGTCACCATTTCTCTGCCCATTTGCTTAACATAGGGCCATACATCTCTTAGTTAATGCTGCTTGATGGGATTGCCTTAAGGGGGTTGTTCTGTGGGTTTTATATTCTATCACTCAAGAGATTGACACATTCTATGAAATCCATATGGACGTCTTATGGATAAGGCAGATTAAAGAACAGAGTATGAAATATTCAGATGACCGCCTGACTTCATGACAGTGCCAAACTTTGAATTCTCTTTGTAGAGGCCTCTGGGCTTGACCCGTTGCTCGCTAGTATGATATTACTCTCTGTAATATCACACTTGCCATGGGTGAACGCTGACCTGTTTGAGCAGGCAATAACATCAATGGCATCCCCCTCTGTTCACTTTGCTTTTAACTGGGATGTTTGGTTACGTCACGGGGTGTCTGATCTCCCTCGCCCTCCATACGGTCTCATTGAGAGTGACCACTTTGTGTACAGCTGGGGCGTGTTTGGCCAGTAACGTAAAACCAGGAAGCCTTTGAAACCTAACCAAAGCCTCTACAGGAGGAGGTTGGAAGTTCACACTTATTTGGAGACTCCAAAGCTTTCTCCTTGGACACACAGGGGTAGGTCAGGGACACCAGAAGCCACCTTTCTTCCGGCATCCAAACAGCTGTAGGATGAACTCAAAGTCAGTCAGAATATCTTTGTACCAGTTTCTTCTCTTTGGATATGTCATACCTTTTTTACACACAAATGAAGACATATGCAAGTATTTTAGACCCGTGTAAACCCACAAAAAGTTGGCAGATGTTCTCCTTTACCAGTATGAATTGGGAATTATCAGGCCAGTGACAACCGTGGTTACTTTTTAAAATATCTTTTACTTCAGCCTCTCATTCAAGCTCAATGCTGACTGAACGATGTTCAAGCACTGCTTGAACAGAGATGGATGGAAAAGTATTTGCGTGCTCACGTCCTGAAGGCCCTGACACACCAAACTGACATCAAAGAACTAGCTGCGTTGAAGGCCAACTGTTGCCTCAACTCTTGGCCAAAAAGCTGCACTTGAACACACTGCAAAGACTACAGCTGGCGGCCAATAAGCCTGTGCGTTCGGCGCCTGCATGAAAGGAAGTACCTCTCTGCTGCGGTACAAACCCGTTGGTATGATTGAACTGCATTTTTTGACACCACTCTCACAAATATGGCCGCTTCTAATTGAGAATATGTCTGAAAGATGTTGCAAATGGCACTGGCGAAGAGGCAGAGGAGAAAGATAAGTCATGGCTACTACAGCGACAGGCTCTAGGGGCTTTTCCTTTCTTTTTCCTTTTCTCCTCTCGTGTACTGATCAGTTACCAGTTGTCAGCCTGTTGTGTCAGGGCCTTTAGCATCGACACGTGTTTTACAGCCACGCCAAAAAAAGGCTGAAAAACACACATCACAGCCGATCGGAACGGGACTCGTTGAACAACCATGACTACTGCAGTCATTTGACCGGGGAATGAATGCAGTTGTACCCTTTTCTACTGAAGACAAAAGCCAGATGTTAGTGGTGTTGGTGGTTTTTTTGTCCAGTGTCAAAGGGGTTTCAGTCTACATGGTCTTTCACTAACATGTATTCTTTAATCATATTCAGCCAGTATATCAAGAGGTTACCTTCTGTGGTCACTATCCAGTTCATTCAAACCAGGTACACATGTACGGGGCATGTACGCACTGCCACGTTCATTTTTATATTTCCTCTAAACGGTGCCAATCTGCCACAACAGACAGGCGCTGAGTGAAAGGATTTTAAAATGCGACTCTAGCAGTTTCAAGGCAGGTCTTCTGTGTTAACAAGATGGTAGTTAATGGTTCTGCTTTTACGGCGGTGGTCGCATGTATAATTAAGCTGCTGTTGTATTTGTCATAAAAATCACCGGGGGTGCAGGAAATGTTGCAGGAGCCATTTTTTACTTTGAGCAGTGGAAAATTAAAACCGTCAAACCTCACAGTGTTGTTTTGACATCATTCCAATGTTTATGGATTTTCCTGTGTGTGGTTGAGGTTTCGGTATTAAAAAAACACTTAAGTGCCTCACCTTGTGTTTGTTGGGGGAACAAAGGTTGCAATGTTTGCACAATGCAGATTGTCATTTCTGGGAGGTCTTGCCTCCGGTGCTACTTGTTGAGAAACATGTTGCATGTCTGCCATTAATGGATGTCTGGCGGTTACCTGCATTGTTCCTGAATCATACAGTTCATGTCACAATATCTGATGCATTTACGGTACAACCATTCATAACTCCATCATACTAGGGGATTTTCCTCGCCAGCATGTCATGGGTATAATGCCATGCCAACACTTTAAAATCATGGGGGGCAATCCTATTGAAACAGGTTTTGCAAAGCCACACTGATAACCTCTTACCCCAGATATGACCACATCTCGAACAGATGTGTGTTGATGCACGCAAGAAGCAAGGACATAAACAGTGAACTCTAAGTAGCCTCTCCAGGATTATCTCTAAGTCATGCAGTTTGTGGAAGCAGCCATCATGCAGACGGTGCAACCACTAAAAAACAATCACCCTGACAGCACTGAAATTTTTAAGTAGTGCTTCGTTTCTGCGTTTTTGGGGACAACTAAAGCAGTATTAGGAATGAATCGCTTACAAGGATTACTGAAACTTAAGTTGGCAGCTTGCTGGCAGAATGTCATGCACTACAGACGTATCTTAGATAAGCCTGATGTATGATTTAGCTGCATGGCCCCAGTGATATCTATGGAGATGAGTTGGGGTGTCGTGGCCCTGCTGTCACCTCTACAACAACGGTTCCCTGCCATGCTGATGGCTGTATCTATGCTAATATGGGGATCAGTCAGGTAGAAAGCTCATCTGGCTCGTGCTTTAGCTTTATCTTATCACTCTACTCGCCCTGCGCCTTTCTCATTGCCTCACCACATACCTGGCATGCTGCGCGCATGAAAAGAGCGTAGCCTCTTCTCACACTTCCTCTCTCGCTCACCCTCACACATTTTCCCATTTCTTCATTTCAACTTTTGCTTCCACTGCATCATTTCCTGTAATACCTGATTAAATCATCACCCACTGCTGCCTTAATATAAAGTGCTAGACCTGCCATTGAAATTACAAGAAGGGCTCAATCAGATTTCTCTGGTTCATTTCAGTTCCTCATATCCTGCCAAAAAGCTTTGGTTAGCTATCATCAGTACGAACTAACAGTCAAATCAAAAATACATCCAGAAAAGTTGTCATGACTTCCTTGCCGATTTTTGGTCAAGGAAGGGTTCGTGCAGACAGTAAATCCTGTCTGACTTAGCTAACCTCCCCGCCTTGTCCTTCTTAGCCTCTTTGTCTCCATCGCGCCCTCCCTCCCTGGCGTGATTATTTCTTATCATGTATTTATTTGTTTAATCCACCCCTCCCCCCACAACACTTGGCGGCCCTCTCTCTATGCACGAGCTGCCTGTCTGGCAACGAGGCCCCCTCATCCCCCCACCTCCTCCTACTTGTCCATATCCAGTCCCCATCCCATCCCCACCCAGCTCCAGCCCAGCCACAATGGGCGGATGTTGCTTCCAGAGCCCCGAAGCTTCAGTCGGGGGGAAGAGACCCCCACCTCCTCGCTTCATCCTTCCATCCCTCCCACTTGCATGTGGCCACCACTAGCCAGCCTCTATGCACACTATAAATAATGGATGCATTAGCATGCATGAATATCTTTTTAGAAGGGGGGTGGGAGTGCCGTAATTCATTATTAATCCCCTTCAAGGAAAAATGGGCCGTGGCTCTGGTAGAGCTGGGCCCCCGCTAAACCCTGCTTTTCGGACTTCTCTTGTCCATGCTGTACTCCTTTTTTCTCCCCAAATTGGTGACCAGCTCCACCCATCCGATTTTACCCAGCCCCCTCTTAATCAAAGCTCCTCCTGCTGTCCCCTCAATCTCTCCAAAAACACATCTGGAAGGGTGGGGTAATCTGTCATTTTTTTGGGGGGGGCTGGGGGGTAAATTGTGATCCTAGGCCGAACATCTCCCAAAAAGCAGCCTGGCTAAGTCTCAGTTAGTTGATTGGAAAGAGGTGGACATCGCTGCTCAGTCAGCTGATCTGGTTGCACATCCCTAATATTCCATAGCAGAGGCAAAGGGATCTTCCTGTTTGAAGTTTGGGTAGTCAGAGAGCTCCTGACTTTGAAGTTGCCATCAGTGCCATTTGGTTGGTTTGGCTGTGGGAGGACGGAAGTAGGAGCGGGAGGGGGTGCAAGGTGGAGGGGCTGGGAGGGTGGGCTGACATAACAAATGCGTACAAACCTGTTTAGAGAGCGTTAAGTCATGTATGTGGGTGGGTTGTGGGGAATTATCCGTTATTTTTAAACCTGGAACACTATATTGGGTATTGAGGACATTAGATCAAATACATGGGTTAGAGGTTAGGAGCATGTGTTTCAAGGAGATAAATGACTCACAAGCGAATTAACAAAGCGCGTAGGTTCGTGTGTCTATGAGCGAGAAGCGAAGTGTGTGTTTGTGAGTGTATCCGTGAACCGTAGTGCACTCCCCTCTGCACCACACACACCCCTCTTCCACCACTAGGTCGCACTGCCTGCCTCGCAGCGTCTCCTCCTCCTCCGTCTCCACAGCCCTCTGACTAATCCAGCCAATCGCAGACCTTTACAGCAGAGCCACATGAGCGCATCTTCCTATCACAAAATACTACATTACACACAGGCATGTATACTTGTGCACAGGCTCCTACACATACTGGAGATCCGCCCGCCTTACTTACATTCATACAATGTCCATAATCCTGTTTGTTTGGATCACCGTGACGTATAATAGAAGAAATCCACATAACAAAGTCAAACACGTCTTCATTGTGCTTGTGTTTGTAGTACAATATGAGCATTTTTATTACAGAATATTGATACTGTATATGGAAAAAGTGTTACGCCAGAAAAAAGTGGAACATTTTCTTCTCCTCTAGGTATTTTTTATTATAGTTTGTCATGATCTGTGAGGCGAAAGCCGACCATGAGATGTGGTTGAAAGCACAGAAAAACGAATTCAGAGGATTTGGAGTTAAGATTAGTTGTTATTTCAGGTCAAGAATGAATTTTTATGCTCAGCAAATACAAATTCTGGTCTGTTGTTTCAATCATTCAGAAGTGACAACACCAGTAATGGCTAAACAAAGGTTTTGTGAAGCCCATGATAGCTAAATAAAAATATTTTGTTGCTTGAATGTCAAATTTTCAAAAAAAACAAAAACAAAAACCCTTTTTATTCAGAATTGTATCTGTAATGAGAAGCCATATCAGCAGTGAGAAACCCAACAGTCCACTGCCGGGCACACCGGCCTAACCCTGCAGACAGAACATTCACTTTTGAATAAAACAACCTCTTGTCTTTGTAATGTTGCACTCTCAGAGGCTGCTGGGTTTCCTGTCAGTGTCCTCTGCGCTGCTGTCTGTCAGGCAGGACGATGGCGGCAGGGGTTGTTTTGTTGACACAGAGAGGACCTGGTTTCTGGAATGTTCTCGGCTCGATGTTTGGATCTCGGGGTCTTTCGGCATGAGGCTGGGGGGCTGCTTGTGAGCTGCTGGCACCACACTGTGCCTCTGAACTTCACTCAACCCTTTAAATTCTTCTTCCAGGGCAGGAAATTGAAATATTGTGCAGTATTGGGCACGCTGATGGTCATCTATCACAGGGGCCTGCGAGGGGACGGGGGTAAGAGGAGACCCTCTGTAGATCAGAGATGGGCTGCTGGGCCTGGGTTCAAAGGTAAAGAGGAGAGACCTGGACGAGGAAAGGGGATAGCGCTCTTAGCAGGAGTCGGCTTCCATCCCCATCTCGCAGATCACCTCATTGTGTCTACTACTCATCGGAGAAGAGCAATCGCTCTCCCCCAGGGTGCCGGAGTAGAAATATGTGTCTCCATTATGACTCTTCCAGGTTATCTTGAATGTGTGTCAAAGGACATCTTGCAGCGATGAGCGGCTTGAAGCTCAAACACAGCAGCGAGAACTTAAGTCCAAATAGGCCGTGAGGTAAATTTAAACAGAATAAAAGTTGATGCATTATTTATGAATTTAGCTACATGAATCTTTTTACATTAATTTAATTTGGCATCAACAGGTGTCCCAGGACTTTGTGATAAACTAAAGCTTCCAGGGTGCCTTATGTGCTCGGTCATAGTCTCACCGGCTGTGGTGCACACAGTCAAAACAGCCAAAGTGACGATGCCGCCTCGTCGTTGCATAACCGTGGCCGTAAATGCGCACAGCGTACCAGGAAATGAAACTCGCCGGCGCATCACAGGGGGGGTAGGCTGATGTGGATGTGACTGCTGTTATATAAAAGTATAGGGCACAGTTGGAATGAACCAGATGGGGATGATGGCTGTCATTTTTTAAGACTAACGCGCTTCGTGTCTGCGTCTGGAAATGTCGCCTCTGCGTGACCTTGTGAACTTGCCTGCCGCGTGACCTCGAAAATCCCCTCCAGCGGCTCCCCGAACACCCCTCCACATCCTTGTGCTCATTTGTACAGGCTATTACCCAGGCAGGAAGTGACATCAACGGGTCCAAACTAAAAATATGTCGCAGGACGGGCTGTCTAGGATGACCAGGAGACAGTGTTTGTACAGGAGGATGCCTTGCACCGGCTCTACAAAGTGATGCTCACTGAAGGATGCCGGGAAGAGCGCCACACAGGCGAGACACACAGACGTACTGGAGGCTGAGTGAGTCGCCTGCTGACTGAGTGCTATAATTCCGTCACTTTCATTCATGCAAGTTCAGATATGGTGCCATACTTTGCCCCCCCGTCTGAAGCCGGTGACGCAGCGCATAGCAGAGGCGATGGGACTTATTGTGTGAATTAACGAATTGTGTCGGTGTCGCTCTTATGAGACGGGGGTGAGGTGTGTGTTGGTGCGATGGCACAGAAAACACCACTGTTTAGACTTGGTGCGGGAGGGAGGAGTGAAATCCGTGCAGGGCTGAGTGGTGCGCATTTGGATATAATAAACTGAGCAGACTGTTTAAACACTGATGTGTAATAAAACACAAGCGGTTCCGATGAAGTTTACCAAGTTGGATGTGCGTTATGGAGCTGTTTACGCGTCCTTCCAGGGCAAGAATTGCGTTTATTTTTTTACCCCGTCCGGTGCGTGTGTGCGTCGTCCTCACCAGGGAGGCACTGACAGACCCTGTCGTGCGTCCAGACTGGAAAGTGCTGCAGTCACGTGGTGTCTGCTATTATCCACCCTCACGTCAGGTACAGCCTACTGCTGTGTGGAGGCAGCGTGAGGGAGGGTTTTATTCACAACTACAGATTAGAAAGATGTTTCGAAAACAACAACTAAAACAATTAAACAAAATAGATTTCAAAAACTTAAATATAACATTACGCAAATATACCAATAATAATATTTGTTTTCAGTTATATTCTCTATATAAACATCCAAACTGCACTACAGGATGATTTATATAGTTAAATTTGCAACACTAAACTTTCAACACACCTCACTGCACAACCCATCACTACCCCTGAAGTCTCAATTAAATACTTCCAGCTTCGGTCTCACGACAAACAGCTGCCTGTCACAGAGAGATGGAGAGATGGACATTATATCTGAAGATGATGAACAGGCTGCTTGCATCACCTCACCACCTGCTGTCCTGACTGCCAGCGCTCAGTCTGACACGAGGTGGAGAGGTCATAGATTTCCTTACAGGTAATAATTACTTATGATATTACACAGACACATCTTCAGCTACACCTAGCAATCAATTCCTGACAAATTGATATCACTGCTCGGCAGATGTTACTTTTCTCCTGGTTGTCCATGTTGGAATAACCAGTTTGAATTTAAAAGACAACAAATGCATTCATAGATATATCAATATGTGTTTCAGTACACCCATGCTGCATTTCATTGTGTGCACATCAGTCCTGACTCCTGTCTGAATGGATAGTGACAAATAGTGTTATCAAAAATATTTACATATCGATAAATAATTTGAAACTGTTTCAATATTCATTTTTTGGCAGTATTGATACACCCCTACCATCTGCGTTTTTTCGCTCTCCTCTCCGAGATGACACGTGCACCACTGTAGTGCCGACATAGTGACGCCACCTCCAGAAATGAATTATCTTAGATGCTGTTGTTCTTAACAGACAGTCCACAAGCCTTGTTACATTTATCTCTAAATACAAATCTGTAATTTTATGCACTCAATGTTTAAATTTTTTCCCTGTGGTATCGAACATAGTATGGAATATCGATAGTTTTCAAGGTTCTGTATCGAAGTTAACAATTCCAATACGGTGGGAAATAAATCCCTGTGAGTGTTGTGAGTGCACAGCACACTGTTACTTGAAGTAGTTTCCAAAGGCACTTGTGCAAAATGAGTGTGTAGTGGGGCCCCTTTGCACCTGGGCCCCTCTGCTTTACACATCAATGAATTGTCCTATTGTAAAGATGATAGTAAAGCCAAGCTGAAGATCTTTAATTGACTCTGAGTGAGGCTTCTGCAATGTGGAATAATGCATGAGCTATACAGTACAGTGCTGCTGCTACTGTATACGTTTTGCACGTGTGTGCAGCAGCCTATGGGATTACTGGTGTATATAACTCACACTGCTGTTGCCTGCCTGTCTGGAGTGATAGCTTCATTATTCATGGTTGCGTGTAGACAGCAGTGCTTAATCTCTGGGTTGAATGGGGCAGCCTGTGACTCTGGGAGTAAATGCTTGTGCTCGGTCAGCCTTATCTGGTCCTTTCTGAGGAATGGAGGGGCACCAGAGAGAGGGAGGACTGCTCAGCTGGGCCTCAGGGTGGCAAACGGCAGCTAAACACCCCGTCCCGGCGTGGCGTTTGGGGCCAGTTTGAGGCCAGTAGCAATTAGCCAGACTGGACTAGAGAGCAGGGCCATATATTCTCTGTGGTGAAAGGTCTGGGCAGGGGGTCTATTGGCGCTCGACAGGTGCAGTGAGAGGAAGGCGTCAGGAGTTTAGGGAATCGAAACCAGAGATGAGGCCAAACGGCAGCGTCTCTGACTTCTGGGGTCAGATGCTCTCTTTCACCCCTGGAGGCTCCAAATCTCAGCGAGAGCCTCTTCCTGCCCTGACACTGTATCTTTGTGAATGTATGTGCATTAGCGCGTGTGTGCACGGTTATCTTTGTGCACATACAAGCATGTGTGCTCAAATGGGGTGTTCAGGGGTATGCATGTGACACTGGGGTGAGAAGATCAGCAGGGCGTGTTTTGAGTTACGTTAATCGTCTGTCTTACTGTATCTGGCTCACACTCGTACAAAGAACATTTGGAACACTTTTTGTTTAAACATCCGTGTGTCTTCTAGCATTATACAACTCTCCATGAGGAGCTTTGATCACTCAACTGTAAGAGCGTTGGCAAAAAAAAAAAAATCCTGTCATGATGTGTTTTGACATATTTCTGATGCCAAAAGTTACAGCACTGATTCTGCAATTACAGTGAGGAATAATCTGCGCCGTGGAAGGGGACACACATGAGTCGTTGTACTGGCCGTTAAAGGGAGGAAAAGCAGCGTTGCGACCATGTCATGTTTTTTTTTCTTGCTTCCTGGCTGTTCTGCTTGAACTCAATAATCCTGGATACAGCCATTACAAATCCTGCTGTCTTGACTTGAGACCCCAGACAGGAGACAGGCTCTGCAACTTGGTTTCATTTAGCATTCCTCTGGGCTTTACGGGCAGGTGTTTAACATTACTGGCAGGATATTTATTGGCAACTTTAAAGGCAACTTTTTTGCTTACCTCTCAATTAGGCACACACACATACAATGTGTGTACTGTAGATGCAAGTGCACGTGCACACGCACGCTGACACGCATAAAAACACATGTGAGGATGTTCCATACTTGCAGCAAACTAAGATTGACAGTGTGGATGCTTAATGGAGCATATTCTCACTTCTTTTTCCAACACTGTCACGCACTTTATGCCTTTTGAAGCAAAGATCCACATCCTAAGAAGCCACCCCTGACCCGTGACCATCGCTATCTCCCTGTGTGCACCCCTCTGCCCCTCCACCCATTATGCCAAGTCAGTGTATGATGTGGGGTAGAAATAGGGTTGGAGGCACGATGGGATGTGTGGCCTGTAATTACCGAAGCTTAGCGGGGCCAGTGGCTATGATGTGCAATTCTCAAATCAAGGTGCAGCCTGAAGACTCAGCCGGCCGCACTGCTGCCCTCTGCTACTTGATTGCTGGCAGCTGGGTGAGCCATGTCAAGTGGCAGGCTGGGAAATGTGAAATCCCAGATAAAGCACAGAGCCCTAAAAAGCCATGAAGCTCCAGTAATGAGGAAAGTGATGGGGTTTGGGGTTTGGGCATGCTTAGCAGGCAGGCAGGCAGCTGCCAAACGGTAACTCTGTATACCTCTCCCTCTTCTTGGTGAGAAAGAGAGGAGAGGTGAAGGTGTTTGTATATTTGACTTTTCTAATCCTGGATTTAGAAGGATCCACCAAACTCCAACAATGCAGAACTGGTGGGTAGGTCAGCACAGCTCTAGATATACCGAACCTAAATCCTCCGGGGTCACCCTCAGACATAAATCATAAACCTACAGTACATCCTGCCTGTGCTTCTCATGTTTTCCCAGGACCAGATCCTTTGAAAAGCATGTTAAAACCCCTGTAACGTTTCCTGCTCAAGAGCAGCAGAATAATTCCAGATATTAACGGAGGCAGTCCGATTCAGAGCGATTCCGGAGCCGTTGTAGCAGTTAAACACATTCCTAGGTTTGTGGAGGCCATTATTCCTGCTTCTTAATCACCCCCTCGGCTTTTATAACCTCCCCGAGCCTTAGTGTGTGGCTGGGGGGGAACCACATGTGGGCAGAGACCAGGAAATAACGGTACTGCCAGGCCTTCCCCTTATCTAAACTAACCACCACTAAAAACGCACAGGACAACAGCGCATATATCATCTCTCTTTAAGGATTTCAAATCTACGACGCGGCACTCTGAATATTTCAAATGAAATATCTCTCCAATGTTGAATATACGTTTTCATGGATGTCCTTTGTTTTGTGTTGTCGTGGGAATGCTTTTCATAGCTCCTGTTTATGTTTTTCAGAATGATTTTAAAAGGTATTTTTCTTTTTGCAAACAAAAACAATAAAAAAAAGCCAAAACCATCAATGTTTTAGTCTGTCCCTCTGGATCTCAGCCTCAAGCCCATGCGTTCCTGCCGAAGACATAAATCTTTTAAACACAGACGTTACTCAAACAGGAGGAAATTGTGCATTTGTTGGAGACTATTTTCAACACAGATTTGGTGCACTTGTGAGTATTTAAAGCAGCTGGATGTGGGACTCAAAATAAACTACAGTGCCCACGTTCAGCGTAATTAACCCAGTTCAATGGTGTGCCTCATTGATGTGTTTTTAATAGCTTTTGGGCAACATTGGAGCTCCATGGCACAGGGAAGTAAGATATATAAAGATTTGGATACACAGACAATACTTCATTGTCGGTTTTGGTCTTTTTATGAGATTTGATGACAATAAGAAAAACATCACCCTCATCCTGTCAGATTTCTTTGAATTTTGTGCCGAAGCAGTGTGAATTTAGTCAGAACTGAATTACTGAATGTGCAGCAGAAGGCTTTTGTTTTATTGCTCCTTAGCTCCTATAAATAAAAACATCCGCCTCTCCTGATAAGACGGCAATGTTTTGATCTGTGGATATTGCAGTGAGGGGAAAGGCAACATGCAACAGAGAGCAGGAGAAGGAACAATCTAGTATCAAGGCAGTTTTTGAAACAGTAACACAATCTAATCTATAGGACTCATGTACATTGGCACGAATTGCCAGTTTTTGTTGTGACACGCGGCATGACTTTAAAATGAAAAAAATAGTGTCTATGTCCTAAATGAAAAATGTTGTCACTTTTTCAAGAACTGATTTTAACATATAACCACAATCACAATCTTTCCTACCCTTATCCAAAAAGTGCTATTTATGCAGAAACCTAACCATAAAATATGTTTTCCTAACCTTACCCTAAATAGCTTTTGTTTCGTAAACCTTACCACAGACTGGATGCAACAACTGGATTCTGGTGTCACAATCTTGGACTTGGTACGTCCTCCATCCATCCCGACCTCCTTCCTGTGACGCCAGTGCAGTTCATAAATGTAGAGTATCAGTCAAAAGAGTGCTGAAAGATCTAAATTAGTGACCGTGTACATGAATGAATTTTATTTCTTGACAGTTTCAAATGCTGCTTTGATTCTGTGAATGGAAGATGAAGCAAATAAGATCTCACTGTTTCCCTCTATCGCTCTCTCCTTACCTCAGGTCAGTAAAGCTGTAAGGAAGATGCAGGACTGTGATTAGGCTGCGCAGATTATTTGTTACACAACTGCTAACAGCTCACAGTCTGTCAAATGCAGCTAGCCTTTAGCTTCTAGCGTGTACTTGACAGTATGTGTGAAGTGACTTGTCGGGCTGATGGCTTCGTTACAGTTAACTGAAACACCTGGGTGCTCAGACACCAAACAGTTCACTGTGATGGGTGACACGCTGTCATGCCAGGCTTGATGGCATAATTTACCCAGGTCACAGCCATGCATACTGTTTAGCAGAGTGGGAATGGAGAGGGGGGGGGTTGGCTTGTTTACGCTGCGCCTGGTGACCCCCTGCCAGCAGCTACATCAATTATCACCTTGGAGGAATGTGGGACCCTTGTGTTAAATTCCCTTTGACCCCCCTGTTGGAGGAGGTCAGGAGGTGGGCGCTCTCCTCGGGGGGGCTGTGCAGTCAGTGGGTGCAGGGTGAGTACTGTGTGTTTATGTGTGTGTGGTGGTCCAGGGAGATTCCCTAGCTCTCCATCCTCAATCCTGTAACCAACCACGGTGCCTGCAGACCCCCAACACAGTAAACAAGATTTGCATGGCGTGTTTACAATGTAAATTGGTTTCTAAAGGTCTTAATTTTGCTTAGAGACGCACCAAAGGTGGTCTGGGAGCATACATGACACCCGTGTTTCATGTAAAAAGTTGCGTAGAAACTAGCGGTTAACTCTCAGATTTCTCCTTGCAGTTAAAGTGAATAATGTGAAAAAACAAAAACAAAAAAAAACTGCTTTTAACAGCTACTCTTTCAGCTAGGATGCCTCAATAAATTAGCCCAACTGCTGGCACACTTTGAAGACCTCAGCATTTGTGATTTTAATGTGTTTGTTTGTCTCAAGCTGTTTTTAGTACACAAGTGTAAATCCCGACTTTACAAGTCGGTGTAGCGCACCGTAACGGGTGGCTGTTAATGTGCATGTGTGTGAGCGAGAGAAAGAAAGAGCGAAGGAGCGTTTTAAACATGGGAGGTGTATTATGTGGGATGCTCCTCTCTTTAGAAAGGAATTAGATGTATGACATGTTTAGGCACAGACACAACGTTTTCTTCCTCCTACATCTTCCTGTGCCCCATATTAAATAACTTTGCGAGTGTGAAGAAAGTCGTTTGGAAGTAGTATCATATGTGCTGTAGGGAGTGAAGATAGCATGGAAATCGATTGCGTATGGAATCACTATTTTCTGACCATGATTGATGCTCCGAGCTTATGCATTTTTATCTTCTCTTTTACAGGCTCTCTATCACGGCTGTTCGCAGTATGTGCCGCTGTCTGCTATCCAGTTGTGGCTGAGGTAAGATACCAGAGTCATGAGCTTGTCTGCTGCTCTGATGACAGTGTTGACATAATATATTGGTACAGTTTCATCTGTGATGTATTGCTGAAGGTAAAGCCTCTGTGTTGTAATAGTTCAAAGTCAAAGCGTCTTCCTGAAACGTCTCAGGGATTTTAACCTCAGTTACCCCGGCACCAGCCACTGCGCCCTGTCCCGAGCATTAAGCTGTGCATTGATTAACTCCTTGAAGGCAGCCACCCTTGAAATGCGAGGGCCTTTACACGTTGTGACAAACCAAAGTATCCCTGCAGTGTCATCAGATCACCTCGCCACTTCCAATTAGCGGCCGTCTCCGACCCCTTTTTTTCATCTTGCTGACGGGACGGAAAAGCAGCAGCAGTGGGGCTGACCAGCGGGCCCGTCTCCTGACGACCCAACACTCTCATCATTTATTTATCCGCACATAGGCAGACAAAACAACACACACCCATCCTGTGGCAGGACCAACAGCTGCCAGCTAGGAGAGGGTGCAGCAGAGTTGGGGTGGGGTAAGGTGGGAAAGGGAGGGACCGACTCAGCACTCACTCACTCACACACACACACACACACAATCGGCACATCATCTGCACCTCCTTGTCAGTAGTTGAACTTCTTCAGGGTTGTCATGGCGACGCAATTTTCTCCTCCAGAGGGGCTGTTGTTCTCTGTTTCAAATTGCACTGTAATGTTGGTGGTGGCTGGAAGGAGGCACTTGACGGTAGTCTGATAAGGGATCCTTTGAGGAGAAGGCTATGATGTAGTGAACTTGAGAAAGCCTTTTGATCTCAGTTTGTATGCTAATGAATCTGGTCGTACGTATGCATTGTAAAGCATCTCTTCGCCTTTGTTTATTTAGATGTGGAGCCTTTATCCTTCAGACATTATTGAGTCATTTGCATTACCCTCATTGCAAAGATAATTGCAGCGGTTGCAGGGTTTCTTTTAATTTGCCTGTGTTGTGTGCATGCAGGGGCGCGCACACAAACACAACCTAACTCCCCTAACTATGTGGGTTTTTTTTTTGTTGTCTGTTTGATAGACTGACTGTAAGTAAGTAAGCCCCTCTCGCTTTGCAGACTTCTGTCTCCCTCAGCACACTCGCTGCCGCAGCACTCATCCACGAGCAACACACTCATTCACACGCGCTCTCGCATGACTACACAAATGCACAAACAGGACTTTCAGCCTCGACTGGCTCACGCACACAAAACACGCTCGCTTACTCACTCAGGAATTATCGTGGTAGTAAAACTACAGAGGAAGAGTGAGCGAGACAACGAGAGAGGAGGAAGAGGGACTTAGACGGGGGGAAGCAGAGGGAGGGAAAAGGAGAGCGATTGCCCCAGCAGAAGTATTTTATCCCCAAGCGGTTTTTAAACGCTTGCCATGTCCGTGACCCAGTCATGAGGACAAGCCATTGTTCTCTCCTCTAGCCGTTGTGGCAAGGCCGACGGGAGAAATAAAAGTTGCAGTAGTTGTTTATGTTAAGTGAAAACTTTCATTTTTAGATTGCAGATTCTGTTGTACACATACTTGCACTAATAAAAATTAAATTAGAGGTTTGTTCAGTGTGTCACTGTTCTTACTTTTAGTGGCTGGTTAAAGGCTTTACAGCTCAGCAGCTTACTCATGTTGTGCTTTGAAGGATGTGACAGATGTGTTCTGTAGTTGTTCTGCCGCTCTTACTTTTCTCTCTCTCTGTCTGTACTTCCTCTACTCTAGCTGTGTGTACGTGTGTGTGTGTGTGTGTGTGTGTCCTCTCTGGTCCGCTGCTTTGGCACAAAAAGGAAGACCAGGCCGCCCCGTTCTTTGTTTTGCTTCTTGTAGGAAACTAGCAGCAAATTGTGGCTCAATGAGGCGTTGCTGTTTTGTATGGTCTGATAAAGTGCAAACGAAACCGTCTGGGCTGCACTGGCCTGCTGCACTGTTTTCTATTGTAGCTGTGAATGTAGGTCTGTGTGATGCTTGGTTAGTGTTGAACATTAGGTGATGGGGAGGGAGGGAAGGGGGGGTTGCACTGGGTAGGGACCATTCACACAGTTTTAAGATGTCACCCAGTGTTTGGAGCTGCTGTCCGCTGTGTTTAATTGTGATGAGGGATGATTAGAGCCTTGCTTAAGACTGGAGGAGAGTTTCCTGTCTTGCTTCGCTTTCAAGGGTTTTCAAAATCCCCAATATTGTAGAGTTCTCAGATAGCGCTAACATGACACACTTGTCAAAGTGATCAGAGAGCAGGGCATATGTGTGTGGGTGTATTGATGTGCATACGGGAAATAGGCCAGTTTTTACTTCAATGCATTCATCCAACACCTGCAGTAACTACTTACGTTGGAAATGAAAGGGGTGACTCACTAATATGCGTTAATTTCATGACGATTTTGTGAGTACAAGCCAAGCTGGAAGCCAACAACTACTTGAACGTGATCTTAAGAGTTTATTGGCTGAAGGAGCAACACGTTTCCGAGTAGTGAAGTATGGAAATATTATCAAATAATTTGTGCTTTTTAAGGAAAATGTTGTGCATTTGTCTGTACTTCTACTTACCTTATTTGATTATGATGGGTTTTTCTTGTGTGTGTGCTCTTTTACAATAGATACAAATAAAGATACATGATTTTCTTGGGGGAGAAATCTCTAGATGGTTTCACCTAAGCAAAAAAACCTTTGCATATTGCATTTTCAGAGACGCTCCATCACTTGATTTAACATTTTTCAACACCGCCGGGATGCATGAGGACCAAAATGCTGTGAAGATCCACAGATCAGGTTCACTAAGTCAAGCAAAACAAACACATGGCTTGGGAGATAGACAAAGAAGGAGGGTCTTGGGTGTGCCATGGCCCTTGTCTAAAGCGGTTATGGGGCCCACATGGGCGTTCTGCTCTCCAGAGGCTGTTGGGGTAATTATCTGCCAGGGTGCACGTGTGGGAGTGTGTGTGTCAGAGCGAGCGTGTTTCTGTGCTCGTGTCTTCGACGTGCACGTGGGACTGTAGCTTCGGATGTTTCCGAGCATCCTCTCCTGCGTCCTGATGCTGTGGCTTCAAACAGGATGAAATGCATATCCACTCAACCCTATATAGGTCTTTACGCTTGTGTGATCTATATGTGCCCCCTAATCACACACACACACACACACACACACACACACACACACACACACACACACACACACACACAACCTCTATATGTCCATCTTTTCCTTACACCCCTAGATTTGAGAGAGGGGATCTGGGAGTCTCAGAGGAGGAGCGTGGCTGGGGGAAGAGGCTGAGGAGCCATCTTTGACATGGGGCATGGGGGCCCGACAGCACAAAGCCCCAGCTTCCCTGCTCCTCCATGTGGAAAATGGCAGGAGAGCAAGAGGAGGAGGGAGAAAGAGGCAAAAAAAATGGAGGAAAGAGGAGGAGGGAGCGACAATTAGTGGGATCTGCTAATCACCAGGGCAACACTCATTTAATTGACATGTGAAATTTGAATTCATCTAACAAGTCGATAGGCAGGACGACAATGGACCGGTCGTCTGAGGTCTGCCGGTGGAAGCCAAGGAGGGGAAGCGACAGCTGAGGGGCTGAGGCCGAGGTCTTTGTTAGAAGTAGCAGTGCTGTTGGATGAGAAGGTCGCCCACAAAGAGATTATAACCCATTATGCCTTTGACCTTTTGGATAAGTAACTCTACTGCTGCCCTTAAACACTAATACACAACAAGACACACACACACACACACACACACACACACACACACACACACACACACACACACACACACACACACACACACACACACACACACACACACACACACACACCGCAGCAGGGCTTGTTTATGTGTTTGTCTATGTTCTTGTCTTTATTTTCAGCAGAAGGCAGAGTGAGTAAACAACATTTTTTTTATACCACAATAATCCTGACCCTGATAATTCCAATGGCTTGGAAGAAGAGAAGCACAAAAGGAGGTGGGCAGGGAAAAAAAACCCTGCAGTCTGTCCGTTCCAGCGTTCACAGAAATCAATAAGCTATTTAATGTCATCAGAAAGCAGCATGACTGTCATCCAGCTGCTACGGGAAGTGAAAGCGCACAATTCGCACTGCCACCTCAGGAAGTGAGTCGGAAAAGATACAAAAGATGTGTTTACTCACAGCTCAATTATTCAAGTTATTACAAAACAACACACTGGACAGGTGCAGAACCTGTGACTGATAAATATTCTCAAAAATTCACATTTTAGGAAACCATTTTCAGCCACACTAGCAATGGGGAGCTGTGGTTTTTGTGCTGATGGTCAGTCCATCACTTTTCGACTCAGACATCCCCATCAGCCTCAGATGTATTTGTCTGGCTGGTCGGTTGGTTGGTTTGTCAGCAGGATTACACAAAAACTACTGAACAAGGATCCAAGAAACTTGGATGACAGATGGGTCTTTGCCCAGAATAGACCCCATTAACTTTTGGTGCAGATATAGATAAATAGACAGATGCAGGAATTTTTTCTCACTGTCTTTAACAACAGCCGTATTTATGTGGCTGGTATCTATGAGTGAGTACAATTCCATCCTAGATCTGGTGAGCTTAAATTATGGTTAAGCAGTTATGAGTGGTTTCAAAATAATAATAATAATAGTAATGCAGCGCTATCAAGTTTGATATTGGATCAGGCTTGATTGAATTAAAGGGGACTCTTGGGCCTTGGCAGAGGTATGCACTCTACTGCGTGCCATTCTAGTTCTATCTGTACTTAACTACCAATATAAAAATGTTAGCATGCTAAGTTGCTAAACCGAGATTGTAACCATATTTCTAAACATCAACATGTTAAACACACACAATGTACATTATATTACAGGTCTCACAACAAAACAATGAAGAAATTGTAGAAAACTAAAGACGTAGTTTGATGATGATGATGATGATGATGACGTAGTGTGGGATTATGGGAGTTGTTGTCTTCATTGTTAAACAACCACCATTGCTGGTGAAAACCTGTTCAGATGTTCATGGACAAGGTAATTGAATGAAGTTGTATTCACATTACGTTTAGTCACATTTGCGTCCTTCCTCCACTCTCTGACAAATCATCTGGTGTTTTTCCGTAAGTTATTGTGACAGGCGACCAACTTGAATACAATTACGTATTTTTCTGGGTTTGAACATTTTTGAAAACAATAAAAAAACAATAACCACTGTACTTAAACTGGAATGGCTCTTAGTTGAGTGTACACCCCAGCCAAGGCCAAACTGTCCCCTTTAAATCAAGTAAGCCTAATCCATTGTCAAACTCCATTGCCCTGTATCACTTAAATCTCCCATAACTGCTTAACCATAATTTAACAGTCAACCACTAAGACAACAAAACAATACAGATGGAATCAAATTCTCCATTGTATTATGGAAGAATCACATTTTATCAAATTGTACTCACTCACAGATACCAGCAACCTAAATACGCCTCATTTTTTTTCATCAAGATCAAGGCATTATTTCCTGAGAAATTTATAGAAATGTCAAAAAATATCTCGAAATGTTAAGGAAAGTGAGAAAATACCGATACTAAAGGTTAATGATGTCTATTCTGGGCCGAGACCCATCCTCCATCCAAGTTTCGTGGAAATCTGTTCAGTAGTTTTTGTGTAATCCTGCTGACAAACCAACCAGCCAACAAGCTGACACTGACATCATTGGCATAGGTAACAACAGCTCAAGATGAAATGTTTGAGTCATTTCCATTTCTATATTTCCGATCTGTTTCAAGCGACAGAACTTAAAGTAGGAATGGACATTCTTCTTCTTTGGTTTTTAGAGGCTGTGTGCACCTACATGTTGCATTACTGGTTACTACTGGATTGAAAATGAGACTACTTTTTTTTAATCTACTCTATAACAGGAAAAAAAAAAGAAAAAGAAAATAACATTAACAGTAACATTAAAAAAGAAATAAAATGTTCCCCACCCCTCATCCCATTCTCCAATAAACCAGCGTTTCCATCTAGGCTCTGAGAGGGCCTGAGAGACTCTCTCAAAAGTCCCTGCACTTCCTCTCAAGTAACCAATATCCACAACTATTTCTATTCTCTCTGATTTCCTCTCCGCCTCAGCAGCACAGAAACAGCCAGAAATGCTAAGAACTTAATCTTGTTTTCATCATGCTTCCCACCAGATTTATTCTCCATCTTTTCTTTACTGCTTCCTCATGACTTAGCCTTCGCTTGGACCTGAGCCTCACGACTTCCATCTCTTTGTTTCTCTAGGGACAGTCTGCTCTACATGCTTCATGATTCCCCCCACACTGATTACACTTTCTGCACTGCACATCTCATCTGCACACATAGCAAATATTCCTAGTCTACACACAAGCGAGCTGTGTCCAAATTTACAACAGTGTCTGCACCTAATTGGCTTGGGAACAAAAGATCTCAATGGTTGACTGATAAGGTTCAGGGACACTTTGTCAGGGTTCAAAATACAACATAAAAGATCTAGTTTCACAGCATTCTCACCCGTCTTGGACATTCTTTGACTATTAACAACTCTGTTACACTCTTTAAATCCTCTCCATCTACAACTCCCTTCAGTGGGACTCTTCTATTAAGTGGGAAGCATGCCACTCAGTTATTTCCAGAGCTTTTTCCATTGGAGTCTGCAACACACATCGAGCAATGATAAATCCACTTCATCCTAAATCCAACTCGTGATCTCATGTTGTCAGACAGAACTCCAAATCTGAACTTGTTCCCAGTCAACTTTATTCGTCCCTGATTTCACCCGGCCATGTGTTTTAAATTAATTCACCTTCATCTTCCCCTCCTTCAAGGACTGTATGTTTTCAGGAAAACTTTCAATTCTGACCCTCCTCCTATTTCAGGAAACATTAATTATCAAACGCATCAGTTCAATAATAAAGTCACAAAGTCCCTCCAAAAAGTGTCATCAAACCAAAAACCACTCACAATTTTGTACTTTCTCAACCTCTCCTCCACCTACACCATGTTTGGTGCATCCCACCTCCATTAAAGGTCTCCTGAGAGGCTGGCACTGGTTTGACACTCCCTGGTTCTAAAACAGCATGGTCAAGTGCAACTTAGTGGGGAGGCAAGAAAATCAAACATGACAGTTAAATAAAGATGTGTGGAAACATATAACAAAACAAGACTAACAGGATTGACAGGAGGCCACTTGAATTACCAAACTTATTTTGGAAGACAGAGCAAAGATCGAACTGTCCACAGTGGCAACTGGTGACTCAAAAGATTGGGGAGGACAGGAGGATAATCAACCCACTGTGTCATGTTATTTTACACTAGTAGCTAGAAAAATGATTTTATATATGATACTGAGATTTGGTAATGTTTTATGTCAACCAATTACTATTTTATCCCTCTTGCTTCTCAGAAATAGAGGAGGATCAACCTCCTCTGTCTCTATGGACCAGCCTCCCGTGGTCCACACTGTCTGCTGTTGATATATTCATCACAGACTTCCCAGTTTAACTTTGACTTTGAAGCACACACAGTCTTCCTGTGCAATAAGGGATTGATTGCAACATTTTGTGTGTGCTCACCTTTAAATTTTTTGAAGTGTTTTAGATTGGCTACTGTTGTCTGATCATTCTTGCCCGGCTAGATGAAGCTGCTGTTTTTCCAAATCTCAGCTACGCTGACCAAAGCTGTGCAGATGAAAAGAAAATGTAATGTCCCCTTTCCTGAACCCTGACAGACACTGATTCTCTTCCTACAGAATCCCTATCCGGACTGACACATGCAGCTCTGGATCGCATCGAACCAGCCCTCTGTACAACTGGTGAGTCCTGTCCACACTGCAAACAGACCCCATCATGGACAAATGATTTCCCCAATTTCCCTGGACATGCTTAGTCACCCCCACCAGGCACCGCTCATCTGCCTATTCTCTCACTCTTTTTCGTTTGATTTGGGACATTTGAATGACCTCCACATCACTCCGGCGTACTTCCCAAACATACTTGTGTGCTTTTGATCTATCCCTCTGCTAACAGATAGTCCCATTGTCAGAGGTGACTTTGTAGAAGTGGCAGAGAGTCAGAAGAGACTTCCAAGTCTTTCAGCCAGAGTGTAATCCTCTTCCTTTATCTCTCTGGCTGATCTGGGCCAAAGCGCAGTGTGTGAGAATGATTCAATGAGCGCCTGCTTTTCTGTAGCTTTCAGTCACGTTTCCTCTGCCTCTCTCACTCTTTCTCTCTCTCTCTGTTGTTCTCTAATTCTCACTTGTGTGTCTATTGTTCTGCGATCTTGCAGAGTGACCTGTCAGTGCTCACCTCCTCTCTGTTTTGGACAACAATGATTGCTGATATGATGCTGCTCTCTTTTTATAATAGAAGATTGTCTCACATACACACACACACACACACACACACAGACACAGACGCCACCTTGCCCTCCACACCAGACAGCCAACTTGGATTATGTCCACGAATCACAGCTGGATTGATGCGTGTGCATGTGTGTTTACTGTAGATATGTGTGTGTTTCCGTGGGGGTTGGGAAGTGGGCTGCATCTGGGGCATCTGATTGGCCCACTGGCACTGGAGCCAGGCAAGATGCTGATTGGATAGCTGTACAGTATGGAGACTAGCGTGCAGGTTTCTGTGTGCCATCTCGGTTTGCCTCCCAGAGCTCTGGCCAATAGCTCCACATATTGGATGCATTACAGATTAGAGCCAATGCAAGTGTGTGCACATGAACGTGTGCGTGCTGGTGTGTCTACACAGCTCATCTGTGCAAGAGCACTTTTATCCTCTATGAGCAAATCTGCACTGTCTTTGTTCACCGAGGTGATCACGAAATGCATTTGCTCTCCCAGACTAATCATTAATTATTAACGGCAGATTTGACTTGGCAGATCGATGCAGTAGCTGCCCATCGTCACACGATTAAGACGGCTCTTAAGTACATTTTCAACCAATCAAAGTGTGAGAATTTACTGAACGGTTATGGTTACGGCAGACAATTACTGCACGATGTGCTGCAAGGTTTGTGAGCTCATCTTGCTCAAAGTGAACCATCCTACACACATTTTCAACATTACAATACAATCAGATGAAAAACATGCACCGATGCTTAGCCAGCTTGAAATCTGGAGAAGAGTCACAGTACTTTCAGCTTGGATATCCCAAACTTAGAATGCTGTGATAAAAGCAGACCTGTATAGTTGTTCAAGTGTTCTTGTTGTTTTTGTCTGAAACAGCTGTCACAAAGTACTCCTTTGGTTGAATTATAAATCAAAGCGTGGGAATATTTCATTCTTTTTCCAAATGAAATTTCATTTTACCTTCAGAGCCATCAAAGAGATTCAGCGTCAGTGTGAAAGAGAAATTATTAAAACCCCAATCTTCAATCTGAATACACAGAGCCCCTTTTGTCGGTGAGTCTTCACGGTTGATTCCAGTTCAGGACAAAAATAAAATAAAGAATACAAATGTGAGAATAACTTTGAGAAGCTCAAGGTCTTAAACTGAACCCTGATTCTCCTTTAAATTTCTACTATGGAGTTTCTTACAGAGACAAAAAAGATGGACACTGGTGACACGACCATACCATACTATAGTAGTTAGAGATGAACAATAAAACCGTCATTGATATCGGTTTATAAATGCTTTAACATGAAATAACCAGCGTCAGAACTCACTGAACATTTCTGCAGATATGACAATGACGATAAGATGTTGCTTTAATTATGCACACGCAACGCCAACCGTTTTCTCATTTTGCCAAGTGAATGTGTACATTTTTGAAAGCATTGTACGTTTGTACCTGTTGGTGGGATATCACAGTAACAGTTGGCATAATAAGGTGTTAATTCAGGAGAAACTTGATGTTCTCTGAAATTAGGTGGTAAAAAATACGTGCATTTATAGGCATCATTGTCTGCAACTGGCCAACGGATAGCGGATATCAGCAAAAATCCAAAATTGTGCATCCCTAACAGCCCGCGAAAAACTCCTGCTTTTTAAACCTTTCTCCTGCTGTGATTAGTAATTTCTAATAAATCAAATAGGTGTCTCAGTTTCTTGTGGAATGTGTGTCATGGTACCTGGCAGCCCAACCCAGAGGCAGAGGTGAGCGCTCGCAAACGACCCTGCCTGTAGTTTGTCACTCATCCCTGTGCTCGCTCAAGCCCTCGACTTCACTCTGCAGACCGTAGTCCTGCAACATTTTATCCTTCCTCTTCTCCGGTTTGAAGGTCTGCCTGGCAACGTCGGCCCTTCACAAACTCTCTCACAATTTTTGCACTTAAAGTTATCGTTTGTGATGTAAATGTTAAACTTTTAAACACTTTTTGGGACATTTTCTGCAGTTTTTAATAATGTATTTTAGTGTGAGCTTTGAATTTAAAACTGGTATAAAGTAATTTCATTGTCACACCATTGTGTTTGTCCCGATGATCCGTGGTGTAGGGGGAGGGGTGTGGGTAGGCCATTTGCCGATACCCCAGAAAATCTCCCAGTTTTTCACAGCCTAATGTTGGCAGGTATGCTAATAGTCTTTATTTAACTTAATCTATAAGAATTGAATAGAATCAGATGGTAGCTTATTTTAGTGCAATCGAGAGCTCCTCTTCTCTTCTTCTTTTCCCCTCCTTGACCTTTCTAACCTGACCACAGAGGAGAGGAAAGGATAGAAGGAAAAATGGAGGCCAAGACCTGGAAGGACAGGAGTGAAAAATTAAGAATAGCATGCAGAAAAGGAGAAAGGAACGGAGACATGAAGAGCGCTGAAAACAGTAGTTCATGCTCCTCTCCGTGGCAGGATCTTGCCGATTAGAGCTCCTAACTCTGTCATTACACTTGTCAACACCATCCACTATAATTGATGCAAGTGCAGGGCTAAACCACCGAGGCTTACCATACATGAGACACACACACACACACACACACACATGCATTAAAAAATAAACAAAATGTGACCATGCACGCACGCATATTGCCCATATGGACATGAAGAAACAGAATCACAGACAAACATACATATTCACACACAAAAACCACCATCAGCGTGGCTGCACATGCCACACGGTAGGACACACATGCATACGCAGCACCGCTCATTGGAAACATGGCAGTGCCGTCAACCCCAGACGGCTCTTCTCTGCCCACCTGTCAAAAAAGAATCGGGAGGAAAATTCACCTGGCTGGTATCTCAATCTTCTTCGGCGCTTAGCGTAGCTTAGACCAACCATCTGGCTCAGCAGCACCGCTCACCTCCCTCCCTCTCCACCAACTCTCACTCTCTCTTAGTCTTTTTAAAGCATGTCAGCAGTTACCAGCACAGCGGTCTCAGTAAGGCTGCTAACGTGGCTAAGTGTCCCTGGGCCTCTTAGTTAGTGGGTGCTGTCTTTCTTTATATGTGTGTGTGTGTTAGTGCGTGTGTGTGCTTCACAGATGGCAACGGGAGGGGAGGGGGAGTTGGAGGGGGTGATGGAGAGAGCTGTCTGAGGCTCCGGCAGCTCTCGTGTCTCTCAGGCAAGGCGGTCTGTCTGCGGGCATCTGCACTGGCAGCACCCCCCCCCACACACACGGCTCCCCCCGCCTTTTCCCGTCCACCGTCGCCACGGCCACCTCACCATCCAGCGTGCGGCGGCTTGGCAACCACCCACAGCGCTGTGCCGTCCCTGAAAGATGATTCCCCTTGACCTCAGATGTGTCACTTCACCGCCAAGCTTCTCAGTTCGCCCCAGCGGATGATTATTTTGATAAATGATAGGGGTGAATTATACATTATGGTTACGCTGGGAGAAGAACAGGCTGTGACTGAGGCTAAAAGTTGCTCAGGGAGGAGTGCGAGTGAGAGCGAACGCACGTCTGCGTGCGCATCCGCACATGTGTGTGCAGACATGGGCGCACATGTTGTGCTTGCCTAGTTGTTGGAGAGTCTTTGATTCAGGGCTGGTCTCAGGGTTTGTGGTGGGCTGCGAAACTTTGAAGATGATTAGATGAGTTGTGTTTGTAGTTCACCTACCCTTTAAGATGGCTTCGTCCTCGCTGCTGCCGGCTTATTGATCACAGTGCAACGAGTTGTAACATTATATTTAATGACGTGACAGCGCACTATAGGCAGATAGGTCAAGATGCTGTCTTTCTTCTTACGTGTTTCTTTGAACTTGTAGTATCTCTCCTATCCGTTTGTGCTTCTTCTGAGCTGCTTGATGTGGAATTTCTACAGGAAACTTATACGTGTGAAAAAAGTCAACAATTATGCCAGAGCACACTGTACAGTTCTTTGAAATTTTGTGCGAGTTGACCTCTTTGTGTCCAGCTGGCACTGGCACAAAGACAAGAGGTCTTGAACCCATCGCAGAGTTTAGATGAGTTTGCTGACTGCAAGAAACACAGGAGTTGAGTACAGAGGGTAACGTTGGATTTCTGACAGGATGTCTGAATACATTAAAACATACTGTACACCACTAAGCACACACGCATCAACATGCACAATCATTTATGCATCCATTCTCTTTGAGTAACACAGTTGTGATTGGCTCATACACTGCAGCAGCACAGAGCAGGGGCCGGCGCAGTTGACACATCTGTTCCCGAGAAATTCATGGAGGTTTTGGGCGCTGGAGGTGTTGGTATGCACTGATTAGCGCAAGGCTGTCTTTACCCAGCCGCCGGGTTTCCTACTGGGCTTCCATAAACTGTTTACTAAGGAGTCTGTTGCCATGGTTTTCAGCCATGTTCCAATCAGTCTTCTTTTTTTTTTTTTGACCACTCAGCTTTATTTATTCCTCAAAAAAAGCCCATGCCTTCTGCATCAACCAACTGTTGTTCCCCACAGACCAATTGTTCTACATCATGTATATACTGAATTTCATTTATCTGCAGGGGGAGTGGGCTTGGATGATGATTTGAGCCTGATCGGACGAGCTTTGGAGAGAGTCTTTACAAGCTGACACCTTTGGCTCATGGGTGGTTTTGAAACAGAGGCTTTGAAGAGAGAAAGAGATCACTGTCATAATAACCTAATAACACTGTTCTGTGTGTGTGTGTGTGTGTGCTCTAGTTAGAAACACATGCTAGCCACACTTTTTGATCTCTCTTGAAAACAACATTTTCCTAAAAAAAAAAAAAGAAAAGAAAAAAAGACAACCGGTCAAGATAAGTGAGACAAGACGACCCACACTGTCTTTCCTCTGATCCCTGCGTGTCCTTTCTCTTTCATTCTTTCATCCTTTCATTTTTCTCTCTGTGTCTCTCGCTTTAATAATGAGGGAAAACTCTTTCATAGATCTGACAAAGCTAAAGCAGCACAAACATGAAGCAGCTCGCGGAGGTCAGGTCACACCTGGTCTGAGTAGGCTGATGCTCAGTGTTTCACTAAGGTCAGGGGTTTGTCTCCCTATAGGCTGTAGGCTGCATCTTTAGTGTTTAATAGTCTTGTAAGCTGTTTATTTCGACCCTTTGCACCTCTCTTAACAGGAAGCCATATCCCTCAATTGGATTACAGCTAATTAAATACGACACACGTGTAGAGTCAACAGACAGAGGTGTTATACACTCCCATCCCCGGCCTTTGCCACTCCTCCACTGGAGCAACAGCTTAAACACTGCGCCCTTGAATTTTTTAACATTAACCTCACTCTTACTGGAAATTTCGCTGACAAGGGGGTTATATCTTCATCTCAGCTAGTTTTTCTCTATTTCATGAACAGATTTCGGTGAAGATTGATGGACAATTTGGTTTTGAGTTATGAGTACAGTTTAAGGAATTAAACTCACCATGTATAAGGATCATGAGATGATGTCTGCGTTCCAATACCCATACCCATTAGTATGCCAGTAGAAGATTAAATACGTCCTTATACATGGTATATCAAATGCAGTATGCAAAAACTACCAGGATGGCCTGGCTGATTATCAGAGCTGATATTCTGGATTTTTCAGATAATTGGTATCGGTGGATTTCTTATCAGATTCAGTTCAGTTCAGTTCATTTTCTTGACCGCTTTATCCGTGAGGGTCGCGGAGATGTTGCCGCTTTATCCCCCCCTTTCAGGGGGTTGCGGGGGTTACTGGGGCCAAATCCAGTTTTCTTATAGGCGGAGGCCAGGGTATATCCCTGGACGAGTCGCCAGCTCATCGCAGGGCCCTCTGACGGCAGAGGCTGCCACACAGGGTGCCAACTGCACGTCAGGAGCAATTTCGGGGTTCAGTATCTTGCTCAAGGATACTTCTTGTCAGATTACAGATAAAATAAAAGTGTGTTGCTTTGGCTCTGATGCAGCTTCCTTCAACACAATGTCACAAGTAATAACCTATACACACTGAATCATCTGAATCAGCAAAGTAACTAGTAATTAAATGTATCAAATAAATGTCATGAAAGGAAATGATCAAGTCAAATACCTCACAATTGTACTTAAATACATTCCATCACTGGTTACTCTAAACTTTGACACAAAGATTTTAATTTTTGCTGCAAATGTAAAGCGTTTCTTTCCGAATATCGGTTATCGGTCTACTCCATTTTTGATTATTGGTATCGGCCCTGAAAAAGCCATATCGGTCGATTAAGACGCAAAATTGTATCTCCGGAAGCCCAGAGGGGCAAGTAAAAAGAAAATTCTAGTCATCCAGTTTTAAACTTAATTGTTTTCTTTCCTGCTTTTATGGTTTAAGAATAGGACAAACAAATGTTTTGCAGGTTTCCAGGATCATCTTTCCAAGTTAATTTTTTTTTCACTTGCCTCTCTGGACCTCCGTAGTATGAAGACCCCATTAATGGACTGACTACCTGCCCAAATTGCCTCTCTGCCTGCCGTGCTCACATTATGAAAAACAATAATAGTTAAGGATGCTACATAGGCCTATTTAAAGAGCTTGTAGCCTCACAAGAAACCATAAACAGCAGTTCATATTATAATTTTATTTTTATCACAATTGCCATAAACATCCAGTAGGCCAAATCAAACCCCATGGCGGGCCAACTTTGGCCCATGGGCCCCACTTTGAGCAGCCCTGTCTGGTTGCATCTGGTCACATTTTGCAGTATGAAAGCCAGCATGCTTTTCTGGCTATTCTGACCCACAATCCTCTGTGCAGAAGTTATGTTACATTGACTGAGCTGGCGAAAGAGCACAGACAGCTGACAGCTCACAAACTCAAAGTACAAAAGAAAAAAGTATGCAATTAGGAATGCAGAAAAAGTTAAAACTGTAGTTAAGCATTTGGAGAAATCCGCTTTTGAGATGACTCCTGGGAGTCACTGCACCCAGTCATTACTTACCAAGGAATAGTTATATCACACAACTGCTGTAAAACTACAAATTTCCATTGTTGTTTTTATATTTCTGTTAGTGTACAAACCACAGAAAATAACTGAACTGAAGTTATGTTATTTTAGGAGTAAGTTAGCTGAGTTGTCTCCTGCTGTTTTCAGTTGACACGGACATGGGAGTGATATTGATCTTCTAAATCTTCTAACTCTTGGGGGGAAAAAATGCAAATGATTCCTTTTAATTAAAGTTTCTGTGTTAGGATTAATGTCTTGGGGGTAACAGCTGATTGATTGTTGCCTGAGGTGTAGTAAACTACCATTTACACTTCAGCCATTTGACCTCCTTCTGACCTATAACGCTACTTTCACTTTTCAGGTTTATCAACTTGTTTTTCGGTGACCCAACTGAATCCTAGTATTTTTTTTTATCAGCTTGCACCCGCTGTTCCCAGCCCCTACCTTCTAAACCAGCCCCTCCTTGGCCAGTTTGTTGTGTCTGTGGTGACACAAGGTGACGTGTGACTGTTTGCGGAGTGTAAAGATAATCATTGGGCAATTAATGGGAACCAAAAGGGAACCATTAGCAAAGTGTTAACTTGCGATACCTGCTTGGTGTGCGTGTCCTCAGAGGAGGAGAAAAAAAACAAACTTGGAATTTAAATTGCAGCGTGCAGATGCAGTGGATGGACATAAAGTTCATTGGTCTCTAAGGCTTGTTTATTTGACTGTATGACTGATGAGCATATTTATCTGCTGAATAAGAGCAGCTGTAGAGGTCTATGTGTGCTGGTTGCAGCTGTTGCACTGCTTTGACTGCTTTGTTTGTCTCACAATTGGGTCTTCAAAATTTAAATGCATTGTACTTAAGATAAGAAGCAGAGTTTATTGCCACTATGAGATGCCATTTCTATTCGCTTACATAGTGGAATCTTGTGGAAATATCTACCAGTTCACTTGCTCTCTTTTCTCTCCAGTAACATCCCTTTTGTTTAGAGGTGGCAAAAGTACTCACATACTTTGCTCAAGTAGAAGTACAGATAATTGTGTTATAAAGGCTCTGGTGAAAGTAGAAGTATTGATTCAACTTCTTTACTCAAGTACAAGTAAAAAAGCGCAGCCTCTGAAATGTACTCAAAGTATAAAAGTAAAAAGTTTCCCTCTGAAGGACATTTCTACCGGCCATTTCTGTGCAAAGCTAATTGAACCTCACGTTATATTGATATAATTCAAAGACTATTAAACTTTTAAAGGTAGAATCAGTAGGATTTGTCTGTCTGAGCCGTTTGTAAACGCAGCAGAAAAATAGTTGATTGTTGAGTCTCATTCCCCGGACGTCAAATACCAATATTTTGGGTTGGTAAAGCATCCCGAAAACAGCATAAAATTGAAAAAATAAGAAAATAGAGCCAGATGACTGCCGGATTTCTGCAGATATGAGTCACTAACACGCCTTTTCTCCCCATTCTAGTCTCCCTCTCTGTCTGTTTCCATCTTGCTACGTCCTTTACATCATTTCGTCTCGCTACGTCTGCCGTGTGTGATACGCACTGTTAGGCCGAAATCAGTCTTGTGATGTTGGGAAGGCGGCGTGCAATGACACAAAATTTAAATAATTGATATTTCTCCTCAAATGCATTAAAACTAAAGTACAGATATTTGTGTTAAGATGTAGGGAGTAAAAGTAAAAAGTTTAAATGAAAAGAAAAATAAATACCCAAATAAAGTACAGATACCTGAAAAATCCAGTATTTGTACTTTTACCTCTGCCTTGTCTGACTATTCAGTCATTCAGTCAGCTAACTCATGTGTTCACTGTTTCAACTCTGACTTCTTCCATCTTGGAAAAAGGAGGAACAAAATGACAGGAGAAAGATGCCAACAATCTGTTTTCCCAACAACAGGAAGCTCTTAATCTTTGCCCTCCTGTGTGATAACATAGCGGTGGTTGCTGTTGTTGTTCTTGTTGTTGTTACTAGTCTGAATTTTCTTGGAGAAATATCAATTTTGCCTGAATGGGTGGAAGTGAGTGACAGTGGGATCAAGTGATCACTGAGGAAAAGCATTGAATAAGAGAACTTCAAGGATGCTGGAAGCTTAAAGACTCTTATTATCCGCCCCAAACCCCACCGTTGGATTCAGAACTTGCCTACAACCATATACATGCACAGAAGTGGTCATGTGATTTCACAAAGCTACACACACGCAGACGCACACTCTCACAGACAAAGCCTTTGAAAGACTCAAGAGGGTTATTTTCTTTTTTAAGTCTCTAAATCTTTTTATTTCCATCCCTGTTTCAGTATAATACTCTGGTGTGTGTGCATGCGTGCGCGTACGTGTGTGTGTGTTTTGTATTCTTCTATAATCAAAGGCATCTATTTTATGTTACTACTGCCCTACATATCGTAGCCGAGGTGGAGACCCAGCGAGGGGAATGTTCTAATTAACAATGCTGCCATTCTCGCTGACACCTCTATCTCCGGCAATATCTCTTCAACTTCTAGCATCCTCTTCTCCAAAGCATCCACTCAACAGGGAATGCACAAAACACACACAGGGTTATGTGTGTTCGTTGCTGCGAGGAATATCCTGAACACTGATCTAGACAGGAGTCATTTTGCTGCAAATAGGACAGTAAGGAGAGCGAAGGGGGGGTGGGTGGTGGGGTGCAGGCAGGCAGGTTGCCACGAAGGGGAAATACACACAGATGGCCTGACAGACTGACAGACAGAGGATGAGAAAAAAGTAGAATAACGAAGAGACAGACACAAAGACGCATACGTATACAGGATGTACATGCATGCAGATACCTGCCGAAAAGTGTGAGCACACCTGTGAGTTGTAATAAGTTCACATTGGTGTACATTTAAGGATGAGACCTCTGTGTCAGACAACTATTAGCTTTTTATAAAATCTCTGCCAATCACTGTCACGCAGTTCAGATATGATGACCATGTCGTGATCTGTACAGCCTGCAGTGATATGTTCTTTTCTTTTCTTGGCCCCTTCTGAGTGATTCGTCAAGCAGAAATCCCAAACGTCCACTCCGTCCGGATTCTCAGATGTGAGAATTTGTTTAAAATAGAGATGTACTGATACCATTTTGTTTCGTTCCCGATACCGAAGCGAATATCTGAGCCTTGTATATCGGCCAATATCGAGTACTGATCTGATACCAGTCTGTTGAATAAAAAAACATAAATAACTAGATTATGTGTGATCATATCGCTACATAGACTTGTGTACTCTTGATAAAGATTCCAGCATTGTTTGACTTTTATGTTTTGGGCTCTATCTCTCTTTTTTATTAACCGTTGGTGTCAACTGCCTTATCTAGTGGTCGAAACATGTTCATGACTGGCCTTTTGATGATTTACCAACTAATGTTTTTACAAGAATTTCCTACTTACTTGAGACAGAAGTTTTTCTCGTTCTCTGTTATCAGTTAAAAGTTCCTTCTGTGAGATCAGAGGCTGGTAAATCAAGCTTGTTTTACTTTGGTCCTTGGTCCTGTAATGATCTGCAGGTCAAGCTCAAACTCGAGACTCTTGTGTCTTTAAATTAATTTAAATGCTGAGTAATGGAAGTTTTGTCTATGCACTGTATTATGAAATTTATTTTTATACGTACTGCTGCATTTCTGATTTCTATGATTTGATTTGATGTTGTTTTTGTCTTGTCGTGTCCTTCATGTTGCTATTAAACACATGATTGTTTAAATTATTGATAATGAAAATAAGCATGAGCTACAGCTTTAGTTCTTCATTTATGAGTAAAAAAAAAAATCTACAACTTCCCTACTCAACCAATCAGAAGTTTATACATATACCACTAATTTGTAACAGCAAATACATTTTGTAACAAACACAATGCTGCCTCGAATAAAAACATAACGAGGAACATAATGAGGAAATGTTTTTAATTAAAGTGTCTGCCAAGTCGCAAAATGTTCATACCAAATGTTATTTTCACTGTAAATGTATTTAATTCATTTACCAACAATATTTGCTTGTGGCAAGTAAATTATGATTAAAATATTTTATGGTTATGTTGAGGTTGAAGTTGAAGTTCAGTGAAAGATTTGGGTCATGGTTAAATACTGAAAAAGTCAACATTGACTTGAAGCACGAGACAGGACGTGTTTGTGTTTTATACAAACGAACGAAAGATGGTGGCAGAAACACGTGTATGTAAATGTAACTCTTTAGGAGACACACTTGTTGTGTATATGCAGGTTTTTCCAAACCTGTGTAAGCCCGCTATAAAAACACGATTGACTCCGTTCCCATTACCAGGAGATGAGTTTGCCTTTCTGCTTTTCTTCCTTGTGTGTCACATCCGTCATCACGAGCAAGCCAATAAAACAGGGAGCAGTTAAAAAAACAGCAGCAGATACCTCATCAGAGAAGACATTTAAACTTCTTCTAAAAAGTCCTCAGTCTTCATTCTGAATTAGACGCATTGATTTTTCTGGTGGTGATGACGGAAAGCTGCTAAGGAGTAAGACATCCCACTTTCTCATCTCTGTTGAGAGTCGCGCATGAGCAGTACCGATCAGGCAGCTGGGAAGACAAAAGTCAGATGTTGGTGGGTGTTGGTGCATTTTTTGACCAGTGTGAAAGGAATGAAGTATAATGATGCATATCACGCCGCCTTGCATAATCAAGAAATCCAGAAATGTGAGTGCTGGGCGTCTGATACAGAACGATACAAAATAAGCAACAAAAAAGTCAGTAAAGTCACGTTCTCTGTGTTGTTCTCCCTTGTGCTGCAACCGCGCTACGACGTGATAACGTATGTACAAGAGGTAACCGTGCTCAGGCCTGGTTGTGGCCGGAGCAATGTGAGTGCAGGCCAGCGGGGACTGGGGAGGAGGGACGGTCAGAGCAACTGGGCCAACACATAGGTTGGTGGCAGCAGGCGGGCCCCTGCTTGTGGTGGCTGATGTGGTGTCAGGGTTGGGGGGATGCTGGGCTGGATCCTGCTGGGTCTTTTGTCCCCCCTGCTAATTGAGTGATCCTGGTGACCCTGTCGTCGCTGACTGGTAACACGTCAGCAGGAGTCGGTGTCGTTGCCCTCCGCTTTGAGTCATAACTACATGTCTGGCTCCATGATGGGTGGTGGTTGTTGGATGGACTGTTACATGGCAGAGGGATAGATGATAGATGAAGGCTGGATATGCTATACCATAGTCAAGCAGCAAGGTTAAGTGCAGTTCAGTGGCTCGACATTGACGCCGGTAATGTTTCTGCTTTGTTTCCTTGCAGGACTGACAGAGCCAGAATTGATTGAAATCACAGTGCTTTAAGGCACATTGAATAAAAGAATCCAGGTACTGGCCTGTGATTTTATGAAAGTGTGGGCGGATGCATACAAGAAGCGTAGGGAGAAATAAAAAGGTTTATTTTTCCTTGAGGAATTTTCTGTGCTGCAGGTATGAAGGCGTAATGAAGAGGGTGAAGGGATGGAGGGACTGTTAGACCGTTTTGAAATTAGTATGCTTCGAACATATGAGAATAACACTTGACAGATGCTCACAGGGTGATATCATGCCCCATCTTATGATTTTTCATTAAGTATGCTATAACAGCTGCACTTGTACATCTCACTCAGCGGCGACAGCCATAGCATGCCAAGTCTTCAAAAAAAAAAAAAAAAAAAAGAAAATCACTCATATTTCAATGCATCCCTTTGGAATGTCTTTCAGAGAGCATGTGACACTTTTCAGATAAGTGTTTTTGTGTTAACAAAATGGAAATCTTAATTTTGCTAAGCTAATTATAGCTTGTAACCGGTTGCTAAGCAACCTAATGACAGGAGACAGCGGGGAGTCAAGAATCTAACCTTTGGCTGGATGGAGCCAAGAGGTGACATTTGGATTTGCTTCATATCAGTCTCTATTGATGCGCTTACTGTGGCTGTATTGCACTTTACAGTTCCTATGGTATAAAGTGTGCTTTTAAGTAACTGTATTTTTTTTATATATGAAGGAAGCAAAACTGTTTCAACTTCAGGGAGAAAATTGAAAGCATTCAATCAACGTCAGGCGAAATGACAGTCCTTACATAAATGTCTATCTTTATGGGTGTGCGTGAGTCATTCTGCACTGTAGAAAACTGTGCATTTAGTTACGTCCCCGGTGGCTTTTTATGTCTACTCACAGTGCATAAAACACTTAGTTACACAGAAAATGTATAAGATTCTTCACATAATGCAAAATGGTAGAGGACTAATGGGCTGAGTTACGAGGCTGTTGTTGCCTCACGTCAGGGTTGTATTGTTGGATTAAATTCTGGGGCACCTCCACATAGAATAACAGTCACAGTATGAGATTCTTTACCCCGACTCTGTGTTAGATTGATACAACATGTAGAAATCCAAATGCACAAATAATGTAAAATAGGCACCTCTGTTACGGCTTCACACATAGTCGTGAATGGATTTCTGTATCTGACTTGGGTTAGATAGTGTTTTTACAGCACATGCGCACTCTTTGCATCTCAGATCCCCCAAAAACAATGTCCCGTATGCTTTGAAAATTTCTTTGTGGGTGTCTGATTTTTCCTCTGATCGAGGGGGGAGTATTTGGGGGTGGGTGGGGGGAGAGATCCATGGCTCAGCGCCAAAATAGTTTTGAAGTATCTGTGAAAAGACTCCTCTTAATCCGTTTTATTTGCTCTGCTACCTCCGAACCATTTGTCCACGCAGAGCTCCCAAACCCTCCACTCCACCCAGCCATCTCAGGGATTTAGTGTGGTAGAGCAGAGGTGCAAGAGCCCACAGACAGTTAAAAAAAAAGCCATCTGGCCAGTGTGGAGGGGGGGTGTAGCGAGGTGGGGGTGTTGGGAGGTTTAGGGCGGAGGAGTCGTGCTGGGCAATCAAAATGACGGACAGCAGTGAGAAGTGTTTTGCGGGCTCCCATGTACATGCAAAGTAGCCCAACTTGTGAGCTTTCACAGCTCCCTCCGGTCTTCAGGTAAACACTGACCGGTCAAGGTATGCGTGGTCTTTCCTCACCTCGGTGTGTGTGTGTGTGTGTGTATTTTTGTTTGTGTATGGTAATAATGTGTTTGTTGGCTCGCTTGCGAGAGGAAAGAGTGGACTTTCTTGTGTTTACGTCCATGTCAGTGGCTCGTGTATTTGTGTGTTCTACAAGAGAGGCTGCCAAGTTTATTTCTGTAGTTTTTCTTCTTTTTTTTGCCAGCTGTAGTGTTTGCCAGTGGAAGGTGTTTGACCAGAGAAGTCAGGGTTAGCAGGTGAAATAAACAGCATCCATATTTCATGAACCATCATAAAAAAAAACTCTTCTCGGATTCGACACAGACTCAGTTCTAAGGACACTGTGAAATGGGCGCACAATTGTTCCTCTTCGCTCTGAGCAAATATTATAATCCTATTCTCTTATGCTTTCCATCTTGCCCTCTCTCCCTAATGTTCACCCCAATGGCGGCCCCTTTCCCTGAGTGAAAAACCCCTCCGAATGTGTGGAGGCTTCATTTTTCACTCTCCCTTTGGGGCTCTGTTGTCAGAGAGCAGCCCTTAGGAAGTCTTTATTTCTGCCAGGCAGGGCCTCTTGCGTTCCTCCACCCTCTCCCTCCGTTCTCATGGCTGTCCCCCCCACCTGCTGGGATCCTGATCCCAGCCGGGGCAGGGCTTCAGCGGGGGACAATTACTGCTGCTCCCCAGCTTTGATCATCTGACCACATGGAAGCATAACAGCTGACCACATGTTTCAACAGACAAGAAGACGAAGAAGAAGAAGAAGAAGTAAAGAAAGAAAAGAGGAAGAGTTATAATAGAGTGAGAAGAAGAAAAGAAATTCCCCTTTTCATTTAAGTTGAGCCCAAAGTTCCACTCCTCTTTGGAGGCTTTACGGAGAGTTAGCCCAAACGGTCAGATCTGTGTTTCAGCTTCCTTTGATGCCGATTATTTATTTGGATCAGGGCAACCACACTTATTACGGACTATGTCTGGCTTCAGCCTCCAATAAAGTTCAGTTTCAATTTGCCACTCTTCTCTTTTGCGAGTGCCGCAGAGAGAGAGAAACAGAGAAGCAATTTGAGGCAGCCCTTGTAAAAAGTGAGTGCTAAGTCTGCTGGTATTGTCGGCCAAATTGTCACGAGGCCAACTGGGCTCTGCTGTCGTGTTCTGAGCTCTGTCTGGCTTTATCGCAACCTAGGCCACATCCACACCGCAGACAATAAATAACACAGGGGAAATAGCTGTTAAGATGTGTGGGCGTAAAGGTGAAAGAAACATGTTGCTCAATCAGCCGAAAATTGATTTAGCTGCAAGTGTCCTACGCAAATGTGTACATAAATAGAGAGATAGATGCAGTCTAAAAAAAAGGGGTTTGATAATTTATTTTGCATGTGTAAGTCCCCTATGTTGGGGGATATCTACTCACAGGATCCGGGCAAAGGGGGTTAGATGGAAACTGACAAGGCTGAGCGAGAGGGGAGGGAGTTTGCTTTGCTCTGCTTGTCAGGGATGGCCTCTTGGAGTGTCCCAATTGTGGAGGAGATCACTTTACCACATTAAGGGTGCCTCAAAAGAACCTCTTCAACAGCACTTTGGCCCAGCCTGGAAGAACAGGGCTTGTTTTGACTGATCTGCCACCTTTTATTGTCACTGCTCTGCCGACCAACAGCTTGCTCCTGCCTCAGCTATACTGCCACTGTGGCTCTTTGAGAGACGCTCACACACAACATATGTGCGCACACTTGTGCACAAACACACGCATGCACTGCGAGCGAGAATGCAAATGTGCGCACATGCACATTGGCGTAGCACGCACTCCCTCGTGCGTGCACAAACCCACACGCGGAAACCTCAGGGCATACTGAGGAGATTGGAAAGATTGAAATCGGCTTTGATGATAGCACCGGTCAAATAAAGCACATGAGCATTAGAAATGTACTGGAAGGTGTGTGAGAGATGGAGACCCACTTGTTACCTTAATGAACAAAAAGATTCACAAGTTCATATATCATCAAAAAACTGCAGAGCAAATTTGGAATAACCTCAAATGTCCCCTGTGACGTGTCTGGTTAATAGTTCCTACTAGATGTTATTTCTGTTTCACATAATGTCGCTCAGCATTGAGAGATATGCCAGCAAAATTACATTTTTCAGATAAGTGTAGACAAATCCTCAGCACTTAACAGTCAAGTAAGTGAGCAGCAGCTCTGACAAATCGTATATCTGCATTTTTAATGAGGTGAAAATAGTCAAAGTTAATATTTTTTGACTTGTGATGACAACTATTTGTAATTTCTTTTGATCACTGCATTTATGTAAGAAAAAACATCAGTAGCATGAAAACTGCTCTGGCAGTGGTTGGAACACACACACACACACACACACACACACACACACACACTGAAAACCCATTGATATTTCACAGAAGCACTCTGTGTATGTCTCAATGAGAGAATCACTTAATTAAAAGCTTGTCTATTAAATTGAAAAGACAATTGGGATGAATAATTTCACTTACTGCTGTAATTAATATAACACGTCAGAATGAATTTGAAAAAATGGTATGAACTCATTACCCATTTAAAATACCATTCAGGATTTTTATATACATCCATATTTTTTATTAATGTGAATTTTTTTTTTTATTACATACAGACACAAACGTGAAAAATCAGATGAGCGTTCTTAAATGTTCACTATGTAGTTCTGGGGGAGAAATTTAAATCAGGAGACTGATTTTATTTTTAAGGCTAAAAAAACTAATACTTGACCTTAAAGAACAACACAATTTCATACTGTTTTACTTTATTTATATGTGGTGGACCCTGCCACCTTTCTAGCTTCAAACAGTGTTCTGGACCTTATTTTCCTCTGAGAATAGCTTGTTTACTCAGTTAATATTTTGTTTGTATTTTGTATTATTACCTTATTAATATTGTAAATATAAAAATTCTGACTTTGAATTCCTTCTCCGAAACAACAAAGTGCCCCTTTCAAAAGCAAAATACTTTTGTTTTACTTTTTTCTTATGAGTCAGGAACAAACAAACTTGTTTAAGTTAGTTTGTCTCCACAGACAGAGAGAGGGGTCACGTTATGATGTAGCCTCGTCCATTTGTGTATCCTGCCTTACTTCGTAATCATTTTTATCCGGCAGTTAAAAATAATTAACAAGTCATGCTCTTTTGTCGTCCACCATTTTAGGTCCTCGCTCCGGCAATGAAAGGCCTCTCCATCAACATGGTCGCGTAATAGTGTCAGGATGCATTTTAAAGTGCAGTAATTCAGTGGTTTACACGGCCTCATAAAATACCGACATGCCCCGATAATGAGAAGCATGAATGGAAACTTGGAGTTCCCTGTGGCCCCTGAGTGTGTGTGTGTCTGTGTGTGTGTGTGTGTGTGTGTGTGTGTGTGTGTTTGAGGGAAGAGGCAGATTGAAGGAAGAAAGGAAGCAAGCAAGAAAGAAAAGAGATTTTCAAGCCACTCAGCTGCTCTCTTGTATCCAAGAAAGTTAGATGACTAGAGGAAGCATGTGCTACCAGAATGCAGATAGGCTGAGTGTGAGGCCTTTTCAGAGAGGCAGGATAGGGACTGAGACGTCCCACGGTTCCCTCCTCTCTGAGTGATATCATATGGACAACCCTGAAAGGTCACAGACAGCTCAAGCACATAACTCTTCATCTTTCTGCCCGCTCTGACACTCTTTACGCTGCCTTAACCTCCTGACAGGCAGGCTGTGTGTGTGTGCATGTATGTACAGTACATGGATAAACGTAACTAAATCTGAATATGTACAAGCAGTGGGTGTGGAGGCTGTGCATGTGCTTAAATGCTTATGTCTCCCTCCATCAGGTGATCAGTGTCAGGCATCTTGCAGAACACGTCTTAATCTTACAGTCGCAACGTCTCGCTGTCAGGGCATAAATCACGATTGCGGCGTGGAGGTGGTGGCAGGCAGCATGAGCCAGTGTAGCAGTCTGCTTGACTTCACACTCGCTGGGGATCTGGTAACTCAGCAGGTAGTCAGAGTACAGATTGAAACTAACTCTGCCTTTCTGCGCTCAGCACACCCTGAGAGCTCCCATTCAAGAGCTCGGCTGTTCCTTTATTGTAGAATAAATTGCAGGAGTTAGTTTTTTTATTGTGTACAGATGGGAAAGGTTCAGTGGTTGCTCAGCTCACAGTCGTTTCCTCTCAAGGTGCGTGTGTGTCAGGGACTTGATGTAATTCAGATTTTTACCGGAATAACCTGTGAAACTTCATGATCAAAAAAAGGCCTGTGTTTAAGTGATACTGGTTTAAAGAACTCAAGAAGGAGGAGAGCTGAAGTCACGGCTGGGCCAGTGATTTGTTATTCTCAAACGGTCACTGGGCATTAGTGAGTTAAATCCTGGAATCAGCCTACGACCTCTCTGTGAGGTTACCACCACAAGGGCTGTTTTTCATCTCCCTTGTGTTTTTGTTAGTGCTAACAAGATTGACTTACAGCAGATTTGCACTACTGTGCATGTCGTAACCGCTGACTAACTAGCAGTTATTCATACGCCAGGCGGGGACGTCTGATTTATGTGAACAGCTGAGCAGCCATATCTGTGTTTATCAGGCAACAGTTTGTGACTCAGCCAATCAAAACTATCTGTTTTCTAATATCTTCTATAGCTGAGGTAGTGTGTAAATCAGTATTTCTGTACAGCAGGCAGTTGCTGGGGCCGGTGCCAATGAGTGTGTGAATTACACCCATGCATAAAGCTGTCCTTGTGTCCCGCTGGCCAAGAGCTACAGGGAAGCTGGAAATGATCGTAAATTAAGCCGCACTTGGCTGAGGAAATCATACAAAATCTGGGATTGAAAGGAACATTTGGAATGATTACTAGAGACCATAAGAGGAGTTCCCATAAAGTGAGGAAGGCCGACAGAGGCGGGGCGCGGGACGTACAGTATCAGAGCGCTAGACTACATAACAGTCTGGTGGAAGAGACGGAGGAGAGGTCAGATTTGGGATACAGTAGTAGTGGTCGTAAACGGTCGTCCCAGCTGATGCCTGCCACTAGAGATAAATTATTCACTCACTTGTCAAATCAATAATGACCCGGTCTTTAGTGGCCTACTCTCCCCATGCCCTACTTATCGGTTTTTGGGGGAAGAGAACGCATTATTTTGATATTTTAGCGGTTTGCATTCATTATAGTGGACATGCGGCCCCTCGCTGAGGTAAATTGGCTGTCATTTGTTGTCATTTTGAGGATTGTTTCTCGAAAATGGGAACTTTGTACGGAGCGTTGCAAGAAGGAAAAAAAAATCACTGAAGCTGGATTGAAGTGAGCGCACATGATTAATATGGCAGTTTTGTTGAAATGGAATGTGGCAAATGGAGATGGGGAGGGGTGGTGGTGGTGGTGGTGGGTGTGGGGGGTCGGGCAGGATGGGGGGATGTTGCCATGGCTTTTAAGGGCATGGGCATGTTTGGATGGCACGGCCCACCCCCTGCCCCTCTGCCTCTGTTCATGTGTCACTCACTGTCTTCCAGCCTGTAATTTTCCATCTACTGTAACAGTCTGGGCACATCGCCACCCAGGGAACTTTTAAAATAAATAAAGAATTCATTAAATAATTAGTATCTCCACAACAATCTCTTTTGTTCTGTCAATCTCGGGAGTGCTCAAAAGTCACCCTGAGAGATGGAGAGAGAAAGAGGGGCGAGCTAGAGGGAGAGAGAGAAAGGGAGAGAGGGAGAGAAATTAGTGGAAAAATCAATTTTAAAAAATTAAAAGCATTGAATTTTTTGAAATGCTTTTTACTTATCCGCCATTGATTACGTCTAATTGGACCTCATTTCCTGGAGAAAAAAAAAAGTGTGTGTGTGTCTGTGCGCGCTTTTGTGCACATGTGTGTATTTGCATTCTTGTGTGTGCGTTTGTGACATTTCCTAATGGTTGGGTGCATAGATGATAACCACTTGGCTTGGAGACAGACAGATATGAAAGGCTGTCACTCTGAGCAGAGACAGCTATAATGGCCCCATGAGTGTCTCTGTGTGTGTCAGTACGTGTCTGTGTGTGTGTGTGTGTGTGTTCATGAAAGGGTGATGATAGGGGCCCACACTTGGGGCCCGGCCATGCTTCCTAATCAAAACCCATCCACTCTCTGGGTGCTCGTGCATCAGTGTGCTTGCTGTATGGTGTTTACATTGGGCGAGACGGAGCAGAACCACCTCTTTGTCCCCTCAGAGATTTGACATTGCGTCCCCCCTCCCCTCCCTCCCTGTCCCTGCTGCCCGCCACATTATGCTGTATGCATGTATGTATGGGTGGGTAGCAGCCTGCAACATCCTTGTGTTTGAACAGCTTGTACAGGGGCTTAAAAGAATAGCGTTAACCTCGTCATTAAAAAAGTAACTTAACCATAAAGACTCAAGGTGGGTTGTTGCAGGTTGACTTTTTAATATTATAATAGTTCATATTATTATACATTAACATTTATCACGTGAAATAATATGTCTGACAATTGGCACGTTCATTTTTGAGACTTCAAACTTCAAACAAAAAGTTGTAATCATCTGTAGCCGTACTGCAGGTGCATTTGTTACTGTAAAACTGTAAAGAGGCTTTATGTGTCGAGAGTAACAGTCAGTAAAATCGCATGACAGACGCAGACAGACTTCCCCAGTGTTGTCAAAAGTGCCCAAAAGTCAAACTTGAGTAAAAGTGAAGATATCGTTTTAAAATATTACTTCGGTAAAAGTGAAAGTCACACATACAGATAGTACTTGAGTAAATAGTACTTGAGTAAACATCTCAAAGTATCTGATATTAAATGTACTTAAGTATCAAAAGTAATTTTCCGGCAATAAATCTACTTGAGTATCAAAAGTACAAATAAAGTAAACTATACTTATATTTACATGTAGGTATATCCTGTATACTATGAGTCGACTGATTAACGGCTCAGATATTCAGCATTTATTTATGAACAGAATTTTTTTTTTTTTATTTGATTGCCGTTAGAATAGATTAATTTAAAAGATTTGTTACTTTGACTTTAATGTAGTTTGTAATCTGCAAAGTAACTAGTCACTGAAGTTATCAAATAAAAGTAGTGGAATAAAGAGTACAGCATTTGCTTTCAAAATGTAGTGGAGTAGAAGTTTAAAGTAGCAGAAAGTAGTTACAGGAAATACTCGAGCCAAGTACAAGTACCTCAAAATTGTACTGAAGTACAGCGCTTGAGTAAATTTACTTAATACATACTTACACTACATTCCAAGATGGACAGATACAGGAGTACACAGCCGCAAGTGGTCCACCTTTGTGTTTGCAGCCTGTTGTCACGAAGTCTTCTCATTATTTTGTCTGTCCTCTGACATACTAGACATTAGATATGTTTATTGGTGTGCCTTTGAATATAAATGTGTCAAACAAGTGTAATTGTGCACTTTGTTCGACATCTGTCATCCCTTAGCCATTGTCAAAACTGCTGCCTTGTCAGACAACATATAATTAATGACCTCTTACGTACCTTAATGCATCTGTGCCAAAACACACACCTCTTTGAGTGCTTCGGTATCAATTAGCTTTAAATGCACTTTTCAAAAACGTCTATTTTTTAAGAGCATTGTTACAAAACTGGAAAACAAAAAACCTTAAAGAGATATCAGCTTATATTAAACCGGTTAAGGGAGAGGCTCACAAGTCGTGTTCCTGTGCGAGACTTTCACAGACTTTATTTTCCGTATTCTGCTTACATTGAATGTTAAACATCACATTACAGCGTTTTTCCCTCCAAACTGATACGTAGAGTTTTGGAATTTTGCCCTTCAACACTTTTTGGTCAACCGAAAAGCACTTGTCGCTCCTGTCTGTCACTCCTGTCTTTTTATGTTGTCTAAGGCACTACATCCAGTCGACATTTAGTTTTTTTTCTGAAATTAATGGGGAATTAATGATTCCGTTATTCCCCCGCTGTGCGAGGAAGGGGGGGCTTTGGGATTCTTTTTTTAATCGCCCAACCTCTAGAAACTGATTGGAGCAGAAAAAATACGCCCAGTCCCCTTCTGCCAGGCCTCACAATGGAGGCGCTGATTTTTTTGATAGGGTTCTATGCTGCCAGGGGGCCAGCTGGAATTAGAAGTGGATTAATAATTTTAAACAAGGCTAAACCGCTTGGACTGTCTGTCTGTCTGCTCTTTCCAATGCTTAGCCAATGGTCCGTCTGCTGTCCGACCACATCAAAACAATCTAAAAACACTATATCTTCCTAATGAAGAGGGTTGGGTTTAGTTTATGGGCTTGAGAGTACATGAAAACATGCTTATTTAGAGAGATTTCACGAGGTTCCGAGTTTGAGAACAAGCCAGGATTATCGTAAAACATTTTTAACATCACCCGAACAACATCCGATAAAGACGCCTTACTTTTGACTGTATGAGTAGGTGCTCTTTTAACCCAAAAGCTAATCAACTTTTTATTCATCTTCAACTATTTTCTTCTTTTGTGCTTTTGATGAAGCAAAATCCTCGACCGACTTTTAACTTTATTACTCTTTTACTGTAAGCTCGTGCTGAAATACCTGTAAAATCCTAAAACTTATCTACCTGATCGCTTCATTCCCAGCACCTTTTTAACACTGCTTCAACTTCATGTTGTTCATGATTAAAAAGACTTCTCCTCATGTTACATGTGTGCTTTGATGTGAGACAGACTGTGTGTGGACTAAGTTTGTCCGGTGGCTGGAAAGCTAAGACCACCAGTATGGTGACCCCAGTCAGAGGAAAGATTAGGTTTAGCAGCAGTGGGAGTGTTAAATGGTGAGTCGCAGGGATTTGGGGGGCTATTTGGAATGATCTAAAAGCAGACGTATTACCAACCGAATTTGGGTATAGTAAAGCCTGACAAATCAGGCCCTGCTGGTGACATCGCTCCCAAAACAGAACCATGTCTCAATAATCCCCCATGTAATTCATGTGTGTGTTAGACTACAAGTGTGTGTCTGTGCATGTATTACAAGAGAAGGAGGTTTTGAAAGAGTTCACGTGCCCTCTCTGTGGTCATGTATGTGGGACTGAGTGAGCAGGAACGGCACTCAATAATATAAAAAGGGCACTATGTCGTTTTTGGAGAAGAAATTCAAACTCAAATGTTCACAGTATGAATGAGGTAATAATACAAACTCAGAAATATTTATTTTTCTGAGAATGAATAAACAAGCAGTTCTCAGGTCCCCAGAACACTGTTTGAAGCTGGAAAGGTGGCAGGGTCCGCCAAATAAAAACAAAGTAAAACTGAAATTGTGTTGTCCTTTAAGCTCAGTGTGTTTATTCAGTCATGAACATGAAGAGAGTTTGTTTAGTTTTTTTAGGCATTAACAATCAATGAATGAAGATCTTTCTCTTCTGATTAGGATTTCTTCCCCGAAACTACGTAGTGCACCTTTAATTGTAACTTTTTTTGAGGATGAGTCCTGCACACGTTTATTTCCAATTTTACAAACAGGCATTTTGGATCTAAATCTATTTACACTCCTTAAATCCAAGCAGGACAAATGCACTCCACAGAAAAGCTGAAGCTACAGATCAAGACAGTCGTAAAGTGAGAGAAAAAACAGGCTATAGCATAAATCCATACTTTTTTCTCCCTTATAATTCAGTCATTATAAAAATGTTCTGTGAATGTAGCAGGGACATTAGCCCCCTTCTGAGCTATTATCCTGGCTGTCTGGTGTTGCAATTTCACACTCCACTGATTCCGACAAGCAGCAGAGAGTCTGCATGCCCCAGATTTCACCTTATTTAGGTAATACAGACAAATCATTCCCAAGACAAGGTAAATTAAACTGGGTACTGGGACTGGCACACTGCTGTTGCCAATTTCAACAGAAGATCAAATACCAGAATACCACATAAAGTTGGCTGTAAAAACGCTGGAGATGAAATTGAGCCTCTGCACAGATTTAACTCCACTTCATAAAGCTTTTGAGTTATTTTACGACTGAAATGATGCTCTGATCTCCTCTCAAATCAGTTTTAGAAAAAAAATTAAATAAATAAAAACAAGATAATTTGTCCACTTCATTATCTTTTTTTTTTTTAAAGGGGGCAAGTTCTTTTTCTCCTCCCAGGGTGTGAACTCTGTCGCCGAAGGTCGAGCCAATGTCACGTCTTATAATATCACCCCTTTACAACAGCTTCCACCACCTTCATTCCTAATGCATGAACGACGGCATATTAAATGTAAGTGACAGACAGGAGAGGTGATATATTATTTATGCCCCCGCAAGAATGAAAACAAACTGCCTGCGTGGTAACGTTTCTCAGCATTAAACTGGATCCTGACCTGCACACAGCTTGAGTTACAAGCCCCCCTTTTGTTTTATTTACAGGAGCCAAACTCCAATCTAAATTATCTTTATTTAATTCTTATTAAAAAAAAATTAAAAATAAAAAAAACATCGCGCTGATACGATTCATTAAGTGTGCACGTGCAAATGAAAGAGTTTGTAGTTGGAGTTTGGAAACGCGCGTATTTTCGGGGGGATTTCGTTCCTGCCGACGCAACACGGTTATTAATTAAAACTTCTCTAACGAGGCTTTTCCTCAGTGTCGCTCCGGAGCTGTCAGAGTCCCCCTCTATAGAAACACGCTCCTGTTTTGATTGAACTCGGGTTTCCTTGACTTCATCGCGCCACAAAACCTTTTCAACGACAAGAAGACAAGTGGGTCGTTAATAATCATCAAGTGCGCACTTTTTCCTTTTCCTTTTTTCTTTTTCTCCTCTTATTTCGAGTCGTTCAAGGCGGCAAAGAGGAAGAGGAGGAAGGTTAGTGGGGCTGAGAGAACGGAGGCCTTGTAGGTTTCTCTTAACTTTTAAACGCGTTACATTCAATTAAGAAGCATAAAAATTAATGCGTAAAAGAGAGAAAAAAATAAAAGAATTAAAAGTTGAAGTCAGCAGGATTTTATAAAACATCTGGTTTCAACATTTTATTATTATTATTAGGATTATTATTATTAATAATGATAGAAAATCTATATTCTTACAACATTTGTTTAGTGTTGATATCAACAAAGTTGTATTTTTAGTCTAATTATAATAATATTGTAACTAGTGAATATTTGTATATATTTATTTGTCATAGAACTCAGACAGATGGACACACAATTAATACAAAATTTAAAGGAGCAGCATAGTTAAGGAAGAAAAAATAAGAACAAAAAAAAACACAACTTTCTAGAGCAACAAGTCAAACTTTCCATGGACTTCAGAGGAGAACTGTGCAGAGAGGTTTTAGGTTTCACCGGCCCGCTGAGCTTCACTCCCTCCATCAGGAGAGAAATGTGTCATCGGTCATCATAGCAGAGGATGGATAGGGTGTCTCAGGGATGTGAATGAAAATATTTGGCTGTGTCACTTTTTAACAAACACGAGATTAGTTACAACCTCCGAAAAGGTCTCCTGACGGAAAAAAATGTGCAATATATTAAGGAGGGATCTGCCAATCATACGGCCGTGTGCATACTTTGAAAGCAGCCGAGAGATGGATGTGTCCGTGTGGGATAGTGTGTTTTGCATAACATGCTAAAATAAACTGAATCCCTATTTAGAAATATATGTGACTAAGAAACTGCTGTGAATACAATACACCACGCACCTTTGCAATGGTTGTGAGAAACAAAGTCCCCTCTCTTTTGTTACCGGCCCTCAGACCAGAATTGAAACAGGAAAAGCAATTATTGGAGAGATTGTCCCACAGGCATTGAAAAGCTATCAGCATGAGGGTTGGGATTGGCTTGGGGGACACCTATGGCCCCATGCATTATCCTGGCATGAGGTCGCTTTGGCAATCGCCTGCCAATTTCCACCAGCACCTGGCTTTCCCAACCCCCCTCCTCTCCTTCACCAGGCCCTCCTACCTGGTTCCTTTTTCTCCTCCTCCCTCTCCAAAACCCCGCTCGCCTGTTATTGTCCCAGGATGGTGACCATTAATAGAAAGAAGGGGGGGAAAAAAAGAGAGAAATGTGAACTGTCCAGTGAGAGCGAGCATGGCACAAAGTTGAAGGTGTGCAATCACACTGTATTGTTTCCCATCACGATTGTTCATACTTCTAGGGGAGAAAATGTCTTTGACTCGACTCGGCTCGTCTAGTTGAACACAGAACTGTGAAAAATACCAAAAAAGACCAAAAACCACAGACTAATAGTATGTCTAATGCTGTGAAAATATGAGCCGGTGGTGTACTGTTTGGGCCAAAAGGCGCAGTGGGAGAGTCGAGTCTAGATTAGTGGAAAAGTGGGAAGAAAATAACTGGTGCTATCTCTAACACTTTTTATTATGGCTGTTGAAAACCTGTATAACACAGCTGTTGAATATCACTCTCCTTTAGCAGCAAAACCACCTCCACCCGCCCCAACCTCCCACCCACCCACCCACCTGGTCCTTTCCTGTTAAGGCCCAGTTATCCAAACACATCTTAACCGCAGGATCACCTCTGTCTCCTGCAGCAAGGGAAAATCAGATGGAAAATCCAGGCTGTTGTTGTTGTTGTGATGGATTCAGACTCCTGTTTGCTATTATGTGTCATGCTTCCTCTCGCCACTCATAGTCATCCTTAGAACGGTGCCTGTGGCGATATACTGCAGATGTTAAAACACACACACACACACACACACACACACACACACACACACACACACACACACACACACACACACACACACAGACATATTTCTTAAGTGGTTCCCAGCCTTTGGTAATCCCCTGGAATGATGCTGAAAATGCACAAAGGGACACTTCTGGTTTGTTTGAAAAGAAATTGTAATAAGATTTTTGAGTGATTCTTTAGGAGCACTGAGTCATTTTTGTTCATGAAATAGGAAATGTGAAAGAAAATGATTTAAAGAAAGCTTTCCCTGTTGCTCCTTTTATTGAATTCCACTTATGGTTGACATTTGTTGTCAAGGTCAAAGTGCTACAACCACGTCAGGATTAAGTATGACACCAGCACTGGAGAGTAAATGTGACATCCTCGTCTAACGAGACACATTTATATTATTCATTTCCATCAAAAGAAAGTAAAGATGCATTGGAATCATTTCGACTTAGATCATCTTTAATTTTTTTAATTTATTTATTTGCTTTTTTAACATTCTGATGAGCTGCCAGAAGTGTGTCTGCAGCAAATGTTTTGCAGCACTTGGAAAAGTTTATCGTGCATTCATGAGGGAGAATATTTTGTTTCACAGAAGGCGTCAATGTAGCACCATGTTAGTCTGAATCATAACAGGTCTGTTCATCTTTCAGAACTGTTAATGTTTTGAGGAAAATAATGACTGCAGTGTTCTTGGAGAAAGTGGCTCTCAACAGCCGGTAATGTTGAATCTCTCTATTGATTAGATTTTTGAGGCGAGTGTTATTAATAAGGGATGGAGAGGTGGGTAAAAAAAAAAGGTAAACAGTCATATAAGAAATTATTCCAATAAATTTTCTTTCATTTCAATCAGTGACACCATGATCTGTTCCATACATGTACATTATATAGATTATTGTCACTATAATAAAGGTGTTGGAACTCTTTTCCTAAAAATTATAAATAACCAGTGTTTCCAAACCATCTAAATCAGGAGTTGGAGGGGAGAAAAAAAAACAAAAAAGATGAATTATTTTCCTTCTTTCTTTCTGTTTGTGTGACGCAGGGGGATCAGGCTATCCCTGCCTCATGCATATCCATAACGGATTAAAGATTGCGCAAAACGTTATGCAACCACAGCTTGCCTTTTTTTCCCCGCGTTGATTGGCATTTCTGGGACACAAATTGGAATTTAGTGCAAGAGATATAGGCTACTTCTGTGTCCTGGTTGTGCTGTAGTGCTGACATGTTTTTGTTTCTGTGCGTATCTATCTATCTATCTATCTATCTATCTATCTATCTATCTATCTATCTATCTATCTATCTATCTATCTATCTATCTATCTATCTATCTATCTATCTCTGTCTATCTGTCTATCTGTTCATTCATTCATCTGTGCGCCACCACTGTGCAACATGTGGACGCACCTTCCAACTTTGCAGCTTTGCACAACTTTTGAAGCATTGCGCAAGCGCGGAAAAATCACCACGAGAGAGGCTGTGAATGAATGAAGCCTTTAAATAATGGAGAGGCGCTCTCCAATTGTAATTCATTGTCTCCAGAAAAAAGGGGGACATTAACGAGCATTGTCCCCTCTATTTTGAGAGGCTGATGAATATGTGAGCGCTGCTGTCCGTCCCCTCGAGGGGTGGTGGTGGTGGGGAGTGGGTGGTGGTGGTGGAGGGTGGGGGTTGAGGGGCTCTCAGGTGAAAAGTTTGTTGGAAGTGCTGAATCACGCCAATTGCGCAATCTGAAACAAACGCCAACTTTTTGTTGACTTTGCAAAGCCAAACAGGCAGTTGTGCCGTGGTTTTAATTAAAGATTTAATTACAGATGGTGATAGTTGAGGGTACACATTGTTTACCAATTTAAAGCTCATCATCGCACCCTCTCCAATAACCTGCAGTTCATGGATTCATAAAACCGGTCTGCGCTCCTCGGGGAGGCTTGTTGTTATTGCGCCAGATTTTGGGGTGAAGCACCACCGCCGCTGCGCTCAGGGCAGAGCAACGAGCCATTAAAAAAGATGTCAATTGCTCATTTGCCCATTTACCACCTCTCAAACGTGTTAAAGAATATATCTGTCAGAAGGCAAACGCAAAGCACAATCGCAGAACATCTGCTTTGCTGAATGAGCGTTTGCCGGAGCCCTCACTCGGGACCTATTAGCGTTGATCCCTGCGCCTGCTCTGATAAGGAATTCATCAAGTTTCTGACACCTCGCCAGATGTTTGGGAATTAGCGTTGTCTCCTGTTGGACATCTACTAATAGTTTGTCTTATAGCCAGCAGCATAATAGAAAAATCATCTGAGAGGTGGGTGTTATGTGTGTGTTGGGGGCGCTGCAAATAATGACGCTATGACAGCAGTAACCATAAATCTGACGATGAAGGCCCCTCGGTGTCCTCTTTTATTCATTGTGCACATTAACCACTATCTATGGCAAGAGCAGAAACAATGAATTTGACTGATCTGTTAATCTATGAGGCATTTTATCAGGCTCAGCCCTGCCAGAGCTTTATGAACTCGCTGAATAACTTCCTATCATTTTCATAATGTTTCACAATTGGCCACTTTCACTCATTTCCTCATCAGCAGAAAACGCCTGCGGGCTACAGTATACAGTGTGATGGAGTATGTAAATGTCTCCGAGGAGTCAATTGAAGAATAATTGAACTCAAAGACAAAGCCATTGTGTTAATCAGCTTGCATCACAAAGGCCATGAAACGCGCTAAGATATAAAGACACACCGTGGATTAAGGTACTTTGTGAATGCATATTCAACACCCTGCTGGAGGTGAAATAAGCATCGATAATTGGCGAGCGCGCCAACTTCCGCGCAAATGGAAGCCCTCGGTAAAGCAATTATCAAATGTATGTTAGCTCTTCTGCCACGTTTCTCCTTATGATGCTGCAAATCCATCTCACTGCAATCTAATTGTCATGGTGCGTTCACTGACAAAATATTCCAGCAAGGCTTAATGTCTTTGATTAAAAGAAACGACTGCCATAAATATCTGCAGTAATCCACGATGTTAACTTGTTCCGTCGCTGTATGTGAAGAGATAAATCCTACATTTCACACGCATTCTCAGATGACTGAGTTAATTATGATGATTCACTTTTGGCAGCATCTTGTCGAGCTATTTAGGGCAGTGATGGGAGGAGATTAAGACATTATGTGCGTGTGTTGCAGACGGCAGAGTTTGGTCATGTGCTGGTGCGCAAGTGCCTGTCCATTGTCCAAAATGCCACAGATGCAGATCAAGGGGGGTCAAGTTCCCTGCTGGAGCGCCCTTGAGCAAGACCTTGCACCCTGCCAAAATAAAAGCCTCAGCCTAAAATAGTCATCCTTTTTTGGTGTTGTTGTTGTTGTTTTACTTTTGAATTCATTGAGATAATCTGTGCATGTTGCGTCAAATAATTCCTGAATTATTAACGAGTGATACATCAGCCACTGGCTTTATTAAGATCACAACCTCCGTTGCGTGACAAAAGGCGTTTGGGACCTGCTTGTGTCGTTTATCCTCTTAGAGAGCGCTCTCCCGCTTAGCCAGCAAATACTGAGGAGGACGGAGGAGCACGGTGGAGGGGGTTCACCAATCAATCCGATATGAAACTTTGGCGACACGAGGAGAAGTGCAACTCAGTCCTATTTCACCCCCCACCCCGTGCAGATAGAGCACAACCCCCCCACTCCTTCCCCCGCAGCAGCAGCAGCAGCAGCCTTCCTCAAGCAGCAGACCCTATACACAGAGAGAGATTAGAGGCTACTGCGCGCTGCCAACAGTCAGCTGCCATCCCCCAGGTCCACACACCGCAGCCAAGTAAAGCAATCCATAAGATAACTGGAGATGAATGAGCGCTAACGTAATTCAGAGCCAGTTGTAGTCGGCTGCAGAGGGGCATTGTTGTGATACAGCCGCTAGTCTTTACACAACTGCATCCACGTGACCGTCACTGCTTTCTAATCCATTGAGAATCCAGCAGAAAGGAGCCTTTCATGTTTTTGTCTTTTTTTTCTTCTTCTTCCTTCTGGATTGAATCGCCTGCTCCAGTTTCTCATATAGTCTGGAAACGATGACTTGCTCGGGCGTCATCGTCAAGCACATGCACACGGGGCTGCTCCCAGTGGAAGATAAACACACCGAGAAAGTCCGAAAACCCGCTGTTTTATTTGCACTTGCACATGACCCACCCCTGTTTAAAATGACATTCATGACTGACGTAATCAAGACAAAACGGCACTGTCCACGATGAGATGTAAATATGTGAAAGTTTTACTATTTCATAATCATATTTTCACGGTGATCACTCGCTGTAGGTCAGTTTATCTCATCCCCAGATGCATGCGTAAAGGGACGCAGCCCTCCATGTGAGCCCGCCGTGTTTTGGAGAAAGCCGGGTCTCGGTTATTTGACGTCACGGTGTCTGAGAGGGGGAACTTGAAATGTGCGACTAGACGAGCTGGGTAGGCAAAGGAGGGAGGGAGGGAGGGAGGGAGAAGAGAGCAGAGAGGAGGGTGAGATGGGGAAGAGGGGAGGGAAGAGTGGGTGAAAAGACATGAAATCAAACGGAATGTGAGGCGTGCGCTTGCGCAAAAAGTCAAAAGCAGAATTTGAATCAATATTCCTAAAATCTGTTTATAGTTGAAGGATATTTGTGGGTTAGGAGGGGAGCTGGGGGGGTTTGAAGCACCTTGTAGGGGGGTTGGTGTGAAGCACTCCCCTGGTTGAGACTCCAGAGGAGTAAAACAGTAAATTCTTCTCTTTACAGCATGCTTTTAAATTACAAACACTGCGTTTTTTGTTCGTTTTTTTCCGTTTTTTTCCACGGATATAGCTTTGTAAAACATTAGATACATTACACTGTATGATATTAAAGATTTCAGGCCTGTGCATGAGCTCTTGTTGTCATTCAAACTGATTTTTTTCGCCGTTTAAACGCTTATTATAGCGTCCATTGATGTGTGGTAACTCCTTTGGTTGTTTTTATGAAGCGGTTCCTTGTTAATCGGGTAGTGGGAGACGCTGAGGCAGCGCCACTTTTGGCAACATATCCCACTCCACTTTCACGGTCACACAGTGTCCTCATTTGCCCGTCTTCCTCTCTGCACGTTAGGATTATTTCAAATTGAAAAAACAAAAACAAAAAAAAACTTTGCATGCGCGACTCCTGCAGCCGTAAACGGATGACCCACATCTCCACCTCAACCCCCTGCGCTCTGCCAAGAAGTGCTCCTCTGACTTGCTCCCCCTCAATATTCCCATTCACACGCGCGCACACACACATACACAGACACACACAGCCAAGATACTAAGATGGCGCCTTAATCAGTGTCAAGTTCAAGTGACTCCTACTAGTCTGATACAAACAGCATGGCAAACAGTGTCGGCTATATGCGTAAAGATGCAGGGAGCAGAACAACAAATGTGATAATAATCAACGTCGCAGTCTGAAAGTCGCTTTTCATAATGTTTTTTTAATTTCAGTCAAAATTTCCGTTCACATTTCTTCATAAATAGTTGGTAAAACAAATCAACCAACATACAGTAGCCTAAAAAGTACAAGGAACCTTTTGCCTCTGGTAGCTAAATAGGCTAACGCATAGGCCCTGCTGTTGTAACATGGTTTGCCTCAATGTGGCACAGTGACACAGTTCATCAGTAAAACATTTTTGCTCTTCAGGAATAACTCGGAGTGTGACCCATTTCTCCCAGAAAGTGTTACAACATCACATTCTAGCTGTGTTTATACATCAGATATTTTTTTTTTTTTGTCTCTGACCTCTGGACATGGGGCAGAAAGGTGGTGGGAATAAGAAAAAGTACTTCATTTAAATTAAGGTATAGAAAATAGCATATAAAACATATATTCCTTAAATTATTTAAATAAACTTATTTCATATATCACTGTCACGAGGTACCGTTTTTTTACATTTTATTTTAAAAGTAGTGCTGGTGGTCTGAAATTGTTCTCATATGAGTACAATATACTTTGTGTATGCATAATATTTAATTCTTGAGAATAGGTTACAATGCAATGCTGTAACTCTTTTTGCCACTGAACGTATTCTCCTCCCCCCGACCCCACATAGATCCTAGAATTCCTTCCACTAAATTTTTTGTTAAACACAAAAAAAAATGTCATCTTGACAAGTTATTCACACAAAACAAGCAAATGTGTAATCAAACTGCTCTATATGCAACACCACAACAAATAACACGCTTAGTTTCACAGAAGAATTACATTTAAAACAATGCAAGCTGACAGACAAAAAAACTTTTTTTATTTTTGAAGATACTGTGTTGTGACAGTTCCATTGTTTGCCGATGCACACATTTAAACATACTTGCACAAAGACATTGCTGGAACTATAAAGGTTGCCATAACTTGGCGCATATATTTGGGCGCTTGACCCCCGAATTTGAAAAATACTCAAAATGCTGTCACCTTGATTTGGAAAATCATGAACTTCGCACACTCGTCTAAGACCTGTATAGGAGTGCAATAGGCTGATGGGTTTCTTCTTCTTTTTTTTTTCTTTCAATACTGAGTTTATGCTACGAATTGACATCTATTTTCTGATCCTATAAAAGTAAAATACACAAAGAAGGTTTAAATTTAACCAAAAATAAAGATATCAACAGAACCTGTTTTTATAGCTTCTCAGCTCAACTGAACTCAGTTTCTACAAAGTCAATGATTTACATGTCAATGGTCTCATAAACAAAATAAAAGTGACGGAAATATCTGCATTATATATAGACAAATCCATAATATTCATATAGATGATTTCTTCGATCCAAATAAGACACATGTAGGCCTATTGGTTAAAAAGAGAGAAAAGAAACAGAAGGATACAATCGCGATGTTGGAGCTTTAGTTTATCATTTGTTCAATGTTAAGCTGGTTATGACCAAAACTGTACAGTTCTTGTTAGAAAACATTTCCATAAATATCATTTAAGTTTCAGAACTTATACCCATAATTAAATTACAAATTGATAAATATGGCATCATGGATATGTATTTACAACGGTATTAACAAAAGGCAACGTTATATTCAACGGTAACAATCGTAACCTAATACCACATTTCTCCACCTGAAAACGGACGTTGACAATAGATTCGACCCCATCAAACAAGGAAATACATTCACGAGTATAATATTTATTTAGGATTTTTTTTTCTGTGTTCAAGTTCATGACAAAGACTTTGGCACGTTTCTTAAGACTGTTTGAAGTTCCAACAATCAATTGAAGAGGCGACAATAGCGCGTCACCGTCAATATAAAACAGCGTGAAATAATCTTCCTTTTTATTCTTTTTTTTTAAATAAAAATTTGAGAAAATACATAAAATGAAAAATAAAACAATTTTTTTTCTTGAAATCTGTAAACTAAAAGATAAAAAAAACATTTATTTGTACTGAGAAAGTATTACGTTTATTTAGTCGAGATTTTTTTTTTGTTTGTTTTTTTTTTTCCTTTTTTATTTGATTTCCTCAAAACTGCGGAGTAAAAGTCAAATTTCGTGATCCTGAGAACGGACGTGGCCTGCTTGGTGCTGGCTTTTGCTCTCATCTCCTGTTGTTGTTGTTGTTGTTGTTGTTGTCGTCCCAATCCCATGTGTGTGATTCTGTCAGTGTGTGTGTGTGTATGAGAGAGAGGGTGTGTGTGTGTGTGTGTGTGTGTGAACAGGAATAGTTTTTAAGGTTGTTGTTTTTTTATTTTTTTTTTATCCTCAACCCCGTTGTCCAACATTGAGAGAGGATTTTGTTCTCCGGACTTCAAACGTACCATTCATTAAAGTTGGGTGCCAGTCCTTCGCTGTGACCAGACGTGTTTTGTACGGCTAACGGCGGTGTTTTTGTCGGGTCTTCAGTGCTGGCTGTGACCAACACTGGTGGTGTGGACGACTCGTATCCAGAGCTTGCTGCTGGAGACGATTCAGATCCTTGAGACTCGTGTACCTGCAAAAAAAAAAGAGAGGAAAAAGCCCACAAAAAGACACGATGAGTGACTGAGAATGATCATTTATACCCTGAAGTGGCTTGGATGGAAAGTGTATTGCACTTTAAAAATGCGGATCAGCTCCAGATTTTAGTTGTGGCACTATAACTGTAAACACACAGCAAACTTGGGAGCTGCTCCACTGCAAAAAATATCCAAATCAATGCGCCATTAATGTGCGTCTTAAAATGTAGTAAATAATCAATGGAGAAGGAGAAGTTTTCTTTGAAAGGGGGCTACTTTTTAAACAAAAGGCTGTCAAATAATGTCAGAAAAGTGAAATATTCACAGCTCACCATCACCATATTTCCACTGCTTAATTAAACTAAGAGCTTAAGTGTCACTAATACACAAAAATGCATATTTATTGTTGTTTTTCTTTTTCTTGCAGTGTGACAGTGCTATAACATCTTAAAGAAAATGCATCAAGTTGTGATTGTGTGTCTGTGTCAGCGCAGGAGGAGGAGAAGGAGGAGGTAGTGGAGTGTGTGTGTGTGTGAGAGAGAGAGTGTGTGTGTTAATGTGTTTAAGGAGTAATGAAGACATTAATTACCTTCATGTGTTTCCTGAGAGAGCTGGGGTGTGTGTATGACTTGTCGCACACTTTGCAGATGTATGGCTTGTCTGATGTGTGCACATGCATGTGCTTTTTCCTGTCGCTGCTGTTGGCGAAGCGTCTGTCACAGCCATCAAATTCACACTTAAACGGCTTCTCACCTGCAGGATTAAACACACACACACACACGCACATACACCGTGAATTTACACCCCGATAGCCTGCACAAACACGCTCCCTCATTGTGACACCACCTGTAAACTGGAAGCCTGGAGCATGTAAATTGTCTGCAGCCTTATTATATAACAGAGTAACCTACATTTTCCAGGCGACATGGATACAGTTCTACTACTACACACCGCTCTGTCAGGCTTTATTTATTCAAGAGGCCTGCTCCTTCATGCTACTACTACTGGCCTGCCCTGTGCGCCTGCTCTGCTGTAGTAAACACTGAATCAACAGGGCATTTTCTTGCACTACG